>NC_142797.1:80989712-81166717 GCF_049724085.1 Artemia sp. Qi Xiang Cuo | reverse complement strand
CACACACTAGAGAAATAGACAATATAGTGCAATAAATCGACTTGTTTACAAAATTATCATAGATATATTTAGGGACTGGATATTGTACATGGTAAACGATAACCTACCATGTGGGAACTATACCATATCTTGCATTTAATTGAAAGAAATTCACACTGAACGATCACATATCTATTATAATTAACTATTACATTGTATACCGCGCGACAACACTACTGAAATATTCCAACTCTTGCATTTCAATGAAAGAAATTCAAAATGAACTTTGAAAAAATCAGACCTTTGGAGGGGGAGGGGGCGGGGGCAGGGGGTCGTTCTGTGTCTCAATGCACAAAAAAAGTATAAAAAATGGGGAGGGAATGGGGGGGGGGGAGGAGAGGGGGAGGAGGAGGAGGGAGGAGGTGGGAGGAGGAGGAGGAGGAGGGAGGAGGAGGAGGGAGGATGAGGAGGAGGGAGGAGGAGGAGGTGGGAGGAGGAGGGGGGCCGGGAGAGGGCCTTTGGGGCACAGGGAGGGCCTTTGGGGCACAGGGAGGGCCTTTGGGTGTCTGGGTGACATTTGGGGACCGGTGGATGGCCTTTGGGCCCCCGGTGGTCCTTGGGGAGCTCGATGGGCCTGGGGGGGGCCGGGGGAGGGCGGTTGCGGGGCGGGGGGTGGCCTGGGGGGGCGGGGGTACCCTGTGGGGGTCCGGGGGCCCTTTGCGGACTAGAGGAGGGTCGTGGAGGGTATGAGGTTGTTGTTTTGGGGTGTAGTGGCTCTAAGGGAGCTTGGGGGGGCCTGTTGGGCCAAGTGGCTTCCGTCGGGGGTGTGGTGGTGGATCGGAATCCTGTGGGGTTGTGGTAGAGGACCTCACAACACTGTTCAAATGGAACTTGTATATTATAACGACCACACTCAAAACCTCTTCTAAAACCATTTCTAAAATCTTCTTTCAAAATGTCTCTAACGGTTTCGCCGAAATAATCCCATAAAATGGATAAAACCGTTTCGCCCAAATAATCCCTAAACGTAATTTCAGCGTGTTCCTTTTGAATGGCATCTCTGCGCTAACTCATTTCAAATTTCTAGGAAACCCTTTCCTACGTTAATCTCTTCATCTCATAAATTTTCCTAGCTAAACTATTAGGGTTTTTTTAGAATATCAATTTACCTCTCCGACTTAAAGCTCCGTGAAGCCGTATTTAAAAATAGAATTTCTATCTCTTTAGACTCCCGAATAATTCCAAGAGAACAAGTGATGTCAATTATAAGTCCTGACACTAAATATCACTGAAGCCCTATTTGACAATAGACTATCAATGTTTCTCTCTTACCTAAAGAAAGTTTATCACTCAGACCTAAGATTAAATAATCCTGAATGTTTCTTAATTCTCATCTTCGTGAATCAATAATTTCCCCGCCGATTATGTAAATCAATTTCTCAGGTTAAGCTAACCAAACAACAGTGAAGCCATGTTTGTTTCATAATTCTCCCCTTCATGAATCAATAATTTCCCCTAGCGATTATGTAAATCAAAGATTAAAGAAGCCATGTTTGTTTCTTAATTTCCTCTTCATGAATCAACAATTTCCCCTTCGATTACACAATCAATTTCTCGGAAATTCACTTCCCCATCGATTATACAATCAATTTTTCGGAAATCCACTTCCCCCTCGAGTTCTAGATCAATAACATTGTTCCCGTTAGAATTCAATGCGCAGGTGCAACCTTCGTCCCGGAGCTATTACACATAGAAACATCAAATAAATCGACCTTGGAAAAAGAGGTCATTGACCCCATTACGCAATCTTACTCCCTAGGGAGGCTATGCCCGTATTTGGTGTACTGACATTATTCTATTCCCATATATGGTGTGGGTACGGGATCAATATGGTCACCTCTACTAACAGTGAACGATTTGCCTATATTATAGCCCTTAACCTGATGACTGTGGGGAGATTGACATCCACAAAGACGAATAGTTGCTGGACCTTTCAACAATGCTGAACAAAATATTTCTCTTAAAATTTTGATCGGATGTGTTTTGACGAATGATAGGCTTGTGGGGGAGGGGCTAGTTACACTCCATTTACTTTTGACTCTTAAAAAGGGCCTTAGATCTTCCGACTTTCGATCAAATGAGCTACATCCAATCCAAAGTTTATACAACCTTCTGTTACATAAAAATTTTTGCATACCCTGGGGCATAGCTTACAACCCTTGCCCCTTGGGTCTGGGGGTTGTGTTCACCCTGGAGGCATTGTTATATTCTCTTTGGACTATTGTGAACAAACGGCTATCTCACAATTTTGATCGGATGCGTTTGGAGAAAAGAGTTTCCTGATGGGGGGGGGCATAGTTGCCCTTAATC
Source organism: Artemia sp. Qi Xiang Cuo (assembly GCF_049724085.1). Classification (NCBI taxonomy): domain Eukaryota; kingdom Metazoa; phylum Arthropoda; class Branchiopoda; order Anostraca; family Artemiidae; genus Artemia; species Artemia sp. Qi Xiang Cuo. The sequence goes on along the minus strand of NC_142797.1, from coordinate 81,164,368 downwards.
ACTTTTGACTCTTAAGAGGGAACTAGAACTTTAAATTTTCAATCAAATAAGCTTCCTCCAAAGTTCGCAATACCACCCCTTCCATAAAAAGCTTATATGCCCCCAGGGCGTAACTTACAGCCCTTGCCCCAAGGCTCTGGGGGGTTGTGTTAACCCCTAAGGCCTTGTTATGTGATCTTTGGAGTGTTTTGAACTAATGACTATTTTAAAATTTCTATCGGATGCATTTGGGGAACATAGACTGCAGGGGGGGGGGTAGTTGCCCTCCGATCACTTTGACTGTCAAAAAGGGCACTAGAGCTTTTGATTTCCAATCCAATGAGCCTCCTCCGAAGTTTATAAAACCACGCTTTCCATAAAAACCTTTTATGCCCCTGGTATAACTTACATCCCTTGCCCTGAGGGATTGGGGGTTGTCTTCTTTAAAGACGTAATTACTGGACTTTTCAACTACCCTGAAAAAATGGCTGTCTCAAAATTTTGATTGGATGTATCTGGGGAAATGATGGGCGTAGGTGGGGGAAAGGGCAATATGTACAGCAAATTTCCAATAAAATGAGCCCCTTTCCAAGTTTTTAAGACAGCTCCTTCTGTACGAAGTGCCCTGGTCGAAAACCAAAAAAAGGAGGGGGCGAGGTAGCTGCCCTCCAATCACTTTGACTCTTAAAAAGGGCACTGGAACTTCTGATTACCAATCCAATAAGCCTCCTCCGAAGTTTATACAACCACCCTTTCTATAAAAACCTTATATGCCCCCAGGGCATAACTTACCCTTGCCCTGCGGGCTTAAGACATAATTTTTGGACCTCTCAACTATGCTGAACAAAATAGCTGTCTAAAAATTTTGTTTGGATGTGTTTGGGGAAATGATGGGTGTGGGGGGGACTGGTTGCCCTCCAGTCACTTGTGACTGTTAAAAGGGGAATTAGCCCTTTGAATTTTCAATTGAATGAACCCCTTTCGAAGTTTCTATAACAACTCCTTCTATACGAAGTGCCCTGGTCTAAAAAAAAAACCTATAAAAAAAAAAAAAAAATAATACATTGTGCCCACATCGCTCTTTTCTTAGGCAGCGCTATTGCGCTGCCTATGGTTCTAATCGAATTTTGAGTCTTACTCATCGAATCACCTTAATGTTATTTTAGTTTCCCTCTCCTGGAAAAATAACATTTTTAAGCATACAAGGTTTCCACTCGCTGACTGGGGTATGCAATATTTGAAGTAAAAGATAGTAAAAAGTACTGGTTTTCTTTTCTTTTGTATGGAATCACATTTTGACTCTCAAAAATTTATATTTCATATTGGAAGTGGATGGGCTCAACAAGTAAATTTCTTGGCATAGAATTGGAAATTATGACGGTTATAAATGTAGTTCTGGCAACTTTCGTAATTGTTATAGAAGTTTAACTTCTTCTTTTTTCTTAATTCTGGATTGACTAGTAGAATTTTTTTTTTTTTTATTTGATCATAGCATAAACGGATGATTTCTTTAAATGAGTATGAAGGGTTTATGTAGGCACTCTGTAAATGATCTTCCCCTTTTCTATGGTGTATCTAGTAGTGCACATAGGTAAAAAAAATACAGGGTCTGGTATATGTTAGAATTTTTTTTAGGAGGGATTAGAAACACGAAAAGTGATTTTTGACCCATAGTTTTCCAGTTATTCAAGGAGGTGAAATGTTTTGTATCAATCTTATAGGGACTTACCTCAGTTTCTCCTTCTATTGAGGTTTTTACAATGGCCATACTTTTGATGGCTGCTGTAAATAGTTTATTTTATTGCAACTCACCTAACTCTCCTTCTCAATTAAAATAAACCTTCGGTTAATCTAATAGTTTGTTCATTTATAGTGCCATGGACGAAACTACCAAATTTCATGACATCTGCCTCGTTTTTGAAGACATCAAAAATTCAGATGGTAAAAGGCGTTATCACAAGCTCAAAAGTTTCATAGAAGAATTACGGCAGAAGCTGATACAACTTGAAAAAGGATTAGAAAAAGAGATATCTTTATTTCCTATTTTGCGATTGATGTTGCCTTTGCTTGACCATAGTAGAGGAGTTTACGGCATTAAAGAGTCCAAGCTTGCTTTGCTTTATTTAAAAGTATTAAGTATTCCCAAAACAGCTCCTGACGCGAAAAAATTGCTTGAATACAGAACGCCAAAAAGCAGCAAAACAGCTGCCAAAGATTTTGCTGATTTTGCTTATCTAGTTCTTAGGGATCGTTTACCTAAAGGTAAAGATGTAACTGTGAAGTATGTCAATGAAGAGTTGGACAAACTTGCCTGTTATAATGCAATCAAACAAGGTGATACAAGTGAAGCAGTTTTAGAGAATCTTCTTCGTAATTTGTCTGCATTGGAGCAAAAGTGGCTTATCAGGATAATTTTGAAGAATTTAAAACTAGGAACTGGACAAAATGGTATTTTAGCAGCCTACCATCCTGATGCCAAGGATATGTACGACAAAGTTAACAGTCTCGAGAAAGTGTGCCAGAAGTTGAAAGATCCTAATGTCAGATTATTTCAGTTTGAAATTTCTCTTTTTACACCATTTAAACCTATGTTAGCAGAACGTGGAAATATAGAAAAAATTGAAACGTTTCTGGCAAAGACAGAGGCAATACTTGAAATGAAACTAGATGGAGAAAGGCAGCAATTGCACAAAAAAGGAAAAGAATATAAATACTTCAGCCGAAATTGTTTTGATTACTGTTCCTCTTTCGGCCCCTCTCCTTCCTCTGGCTCTCTAACACCTTATATACATGAAGCATTTAGTGAAAATGTTGATACTTGTATATTAGATGGTGAAATGATGGTGTATGACAAGAGGCTCGAGATGCCTCTACAGAAAGGCGAAAATTATGACGTAAAATCCTTGAAACCCAACTCTAGTTTAGTGCCTTCTTTCTACGTTTTTGATATACTTTTTTTAAATGGCGAAGTTCTCACAAGTAAACCACTTAAGGAACGTCTGAAATTGCTAGAAACTGTATTTTCGCCAGTTGAAGGAAGGATAATGCCAACTTATAGGAAGGCTTTAAATACTAAACAAATGCTAATCCAAGAGCTTAATTCTGCAATTGACAGGAGAGAAGAAGGGATTATAGTTAAAGATTCAAACTCAGTGTACGCACCGAATTCTCGAAAACAGGGTTGGATAAAAATAAAACCAGAATATAGTGGTGTTCTAGGGGATCACCTAGATCTTCTGATCATTGGTGGGTATTATGGCGAAGGTCGGAAACATGGAATTATAAGCTCATTTCTCCTTGGTGCTGCTGTGCCATCTTCTCAGCCAGGAGGTATCACTTATTTTCATTCTTTTAGTCGTGTAGGATCTGGGTATACTCTTGAAGAACTTCAGCTACTATTAAGTAAGCTGGAGAAATTTTGGAAACCTGTAAAAAAGGATAAACCAATGCCGAGTACAATTGTGTGGAGCCGGGAAAAGCCTGATATATGGATTGCTCCAGAAGATTCTCAAGTCTTAGAGGTAAAAGCATCTGAATTCACTGATAGTGATGCTTACAAGATTGGTTTTACTTTACGGTTCCCGAGGGTAGAACATGTTCGATACGATAAAAGCTATAGAGACTGCACGACCCTGAAAGAGTTGCTTGAAATTAGAGACAGAGGTGGAGGGAAGCTTTTTAGCAGGCCTTATGATGGGATCGATAGAACGCGCGAAAAAAGGAAAAAAAGGGTTTTGGAAAAAGAGGTTAGAGTCGCACCACAGTTTGCTGGTGCTGATCTGACTGATGTTTCTGTTGAGAAAGACATATTTCAAGGGAAAGAGTTTTGTGTGATGAATGGAAGCTCAATGAGTGACAAAGAAAATCTACAAAAATTAATAAGATCTTTAGGGGGCATTGTCGTACAGAACCCAGGCGCCACCACATCTTACGTTATTGCGCAGAACGAAAATATACGGGTGAAAAACCTTATAAAATCTGGAAAGTATGATATTATTAAGCCAGACTGGATTTTGAGGTGTAGTTTTGAAAAGAAGTTCTTACGATTCACACCTTCAGATGCGATATGTTTAACCGTACCATCTCAGAAGTTTTTGTCAGAATCGTTTGATATGTATGGTGACAGTTATACTGAACCCATTGGAAAAGCACAGTTGGAGAAAATATTCGGTAACATGAAAGGTGAATACTTGGCTTCTAAAAGAGAAATTGTTGATGTTGAAAGCGTGGAATTTCCGGTGTTACCCAAGTATAGTTTGTTTAGACCGTGTATGGTCTTTGTTGACAGCGAATCAAATGCATTGCGTCTAAAATTGAAATATTACGGTGCTTGTCTAGCACCAGAGGTTACAGAATATGTCACGCATGCAATTGCAGACAGTGCAAGTGGAATAAAAAGACTTAAAGATGTAAGGCACGAAAGCAGCGGGAAATTTTTTATCGTTAGATCGAATTGGGTATGTGATTCTGTCAGAGACAATAGATTGAAACCTGAAAGTGAATATTTACTGTAAAGCAATTATGTATTTTTATTTGTATTGTTGTTTTTTTTCTGTATTATGATCCATTTTATTTCCTAGGCATTTTGATCTAATAAATCTTGATCCGCATCAACAACCATATTTCGTTGTAGTAAACCCGTTGATTTTGAATTGAAAATCAAGTATTTTGCAGTAGGCAAGTTAGGTTAGTTCCCTAAAATTGATTTTTTTTTTTCTTTTTCTTTCATTCTATCTACCTGACGTCTCTAGTACGTTCGTTTTATTTATATATTGTCTCCAGACTTCTTTTTCTGTGAATTTGGCCTACTGAGCAAAGACACTTACCAACCATTACCCTAACAGACTCAGTTACGCCTACATCTTCTTATCATTTTTATGAGGCATTTTTTTTATGCTCATTCCTTCTACTATTGAACAGAGAGTATGGGGGACGGGTTTTGCACAAATTTAGGTAACCAATGTTCATAATAACTGATTGACACAAAGGAGTAAGTGGATGCTAAACTGATTTGCTCGGGACAACCTTCTACCACTGCTAAAACTGGTCATGTATTTGTTCAACGCGTGACCAGGAAGGTAAACGCTTGCTTTCCAATCCATTTTGTTTAAGCATCTCTTTGTCCAACTTCCAAATATTAATAATTAACATGACTAAATAATGACTAAGAGCATTAGTCAGTTATATGTCTCAGTGTCATAAAGCCTTCTGCTCATCTCTTCTCCATCTTACTTGCTATTGAATAAAACTTGGGTCTTGGTTTCTTGGCGACTAGACAGCATTTTCGAGGTAAGTCAACCATTCTTTAAGTTAAAATGAGCTTCTCAAAGAAGGGTGAATCTTATAGAGCTTAAAGCAAGCAGAAATTAGCTCATATAAGATGCTAAATGAAATAGCGGGCAGAAGTGACTGAAGAAAGAAGTGAAATTTAAAAAGAACACAAATTTTAAGAAACAACACCCCCCCCCCTCCCTTAAGAAGTGATGTCAATTTGGGGTCTGCGCCTCCCCTAGATTCCCTCCTTAGATTTTGAAAAATACCTTTCTGGGGGTACTTTCATTGAAAAACGATTTTTTTGCTGTTCCATTGAATAAATAATCTGTCCCACCGCTAGATATTGAAGTATATTCTCCCCCCCCCCCTAAATTCTCGTGAATTGACGCCACTGCCCTTTAAAGGATGGAGTGTCATTCGTACTTTAAGGAAACGTATTGTTTAAATTTTTTCATTGCAACACTAAAGGGTTAAATAATGTTGAATCTTTTGCAGGAATTCTTTTTTTTAGAATCGGTATTTATACTGAAATCAATTCAGTTTCATTTCTCTAATATAATAAATTTTTATCTACGGCTTGTTCCTTTAAATCCGTTCCTTTGAAACGTGTGGAGGATTTGGTGGCTATATTTGACTATAAGTTTATGCTCTTTGTTTAATTTTTGGCAAAGAGGAAATTGCACTCTAATCTCTTGTGGCTTTTAAGGCGGCGCAACATTCATGTTGCTTGGTGTATGGTTTTATGATAGAAAGTATGTGTGATATTTCATTCAGTTTTACTTTTCCGAAAAAAACTTTATTTTCTTCACTGTTTTCTTCCTTTCCTCTTAAATCCGTTTCTCTTAAATGTGTACACATAATAATTGGCTGACCAAATCTCAAATCAACCAATCTGTTTGATTTATGACACTGTAGCCCTTGGGAGATTTTGAAGGATGCTAACATCATCCTTATTCATAATTCCTGTTGCTTCAGATCTGTTAGTTTATTCATAGCAATTTCGGATCACTTTAGGACTGACATCTTATCTGTACAAGCTATTTTCTGCCCGTTTTAAGTTAAATCTTTACTTACCGTAGATTCAAAAAAAAAAAAAATTTATTAACAGAAAAGGGACATGTTTTAAATTTTTATGTCGTAAAAGGTCATTCAATCTGCATAACTGAAGAATTCAGAGTGAGGCCCTTGAAAATCTGTCCTCAACCCCCTAAAATTCTTTCTCTATCCTGAATTTCTGAATCGAACCATTTTTCATCCCTTTGATTTACGAAGATTTGGAGATCCTTTGATGGATATGGTGCGTATCCTTTGGTCAGCGGTGTTTTCTCCGTGTGAGAATTCCTTTGGTCAACAATTTATGCGCTCCATTTCCAATTCCCGTTGCTTAACAGTGCCTATTTTCCATCGAATACCTCATTTGGTAAACAGCGTGTTAGGTCTATCTGCAGCTCCCATTGGCAAATAGGGCATACACTGTCTCTGACTCTATGTAGCCAACTGTAAATACACTCCACCCCCTATCCCCTTGGTAAGTTGTACGCATGCGCGATCTCCGATGCTGAAAGTTGCACCTCCCTGAATACAACTCCCTTGGGTCAAAAGTGTGTACGCCCCAACTCTGGCCCTCTTTGGTCATAAATGCATGCGCCCCATCAATGACCTTTCTGTTAAACTGTGTATGCTCCGTCTCCGGTCCATACTCAATGTTTGAGCCCTTCTAATCAATAGTATGAACTTTCCATCTTTGACCCCCCTTTGGCCTGGATTGCAGTATGACTGTTTTGTATAAGAAAGAGCTAAGTATATATTTCACAAATGTCGCTTTATTTTACATGGCCGATGTCCAAACGCATTAAATAAAAATGTTGGTAAGTGTTGTGTATTTGGTTGCTGTATAGTAAATAGTTATTACGCTTTCCCCCATTGCACTTCCGGGCTAAAGGGCCATGAAACGGAGTTCAGCACCAGCGGTAGGGCCTATAAAGTCCAATACCACATTTCATTACCTTTTTTTTGTACCTCTTTCATTTCCTTTGATCAATAGTTCATGTGGCCCGCCTCTGATCTTCTGTCAAACAGTGCGCCCAGACTTTAAAGAACCTGACAAATTTCTTACAGATATTATTATTAATGATCGAATTCAGCAAACCGAGTTAAGGCTTAGACCCCAAATGCCCATTGGCTGCACACTAACCAAAGGAAAATTGTTAATAATTATGGTATAGGGACTACTATTTAGTTTCTACATCTTTGCCATATATTTTACCTGGTATCAGACATTACCTTCCATAACCGTGTCCTCCAGCTTAACATCCAAATTAATATCTCCAACCAGTATTTAATCCCGGTTGGACACTCTTCTATCAGTTGTCTTCTTGTTTCCTTGGTCATCTCACATTTTTAGTAGACTGGGAATCCAGAAATAGTTGGAAATTGACGATAGAGAATATGCACACTTTTTCGTGATCGTAAATCCTAGCCGTTTAATAGCTCCTAATCGATTTATTAAGTTTTTCTGAGTCTATTGTCTTGCACCGAAATCAAGTTAAGACAGGTTAGAAGACCATTCTAGTATTCTAGTATTTATAGTATTGTTCAACCAACGCATTACAATCAGTCGAGGCACTCGACGAACGCAAATCCGCCCTAGAATCATTATCATCATCGATTACCAATGCAGTACAGTATATTAACCGATTTTGATAAATTAATAAAAAACGCCCTGTTCATAATTTTTAAGAGAGTACAAACTTGCGACTTTTGGCTATGCTATTGTTTAAGGACATAGAGAGCTAGTCAACTATAGAGAATATCGTGGCCCATCCTGTGAAATTGAAGGTCCGAAGGAACACTTAGAAGACGCTTAGGTGTAGACAGTAGCGTAGGAAGGGGGTGCGGGGGGCCTCCCCGGGTGTCAGCCCTGGAGGGGTGACAAAAATGGGTCTAAAAGGACTAATGATTGATTAGGACCCGCCGTGCAAAAAGTGGGGTCGCAAAGTAGCAATGCTACCTGGCAGTTTTCAAATTTGTTGACAGATTTTGTCTGAGACTGTTAGATGCCACTTTGTTTTTAGCTGGTCAAAATCTCCAATTTCGCGGACACAGGGAAAATTTGCTATCAGAAAACGAGGGGCATTACTTGGAGCTGATTGAACTGTTATCAAAATATGATCCTGTACTCAGAGAATACTTGACCAAATTAGAACTTTCAAAGTAGTCAAACACACAAAAGGTATTGACGAGCTATTTGTCCGCAACTACTCAAAATGAGTTAATTATACTTCTTGGTGGTACGGTAAAGGAAAAGATCTTAACTGATATTAAAAAGGCAAAGTATTTTAGTATAATGTTTGACAGCAAACCCGACGCCTCGCACATTAGTCAGATGAGTGAAGTTAATTCATTACGTGCACATTGAGAGCAAGACAGTTGAAGTAAATGAGTCATTTATAGTCATTATCAGCTTACAGAAAAAGAGCCATGGACATTACTCAGGATATTTTAAATGCATTTGACGAAGATGGTCTGGATATAGGAGTGTGGAAGGCAGGGCTGCGAAAACGCTTCAACAATGACTGGAGTACATTCTGGGGTACAAGCTAGAACTCGTGAGCTTAATCCTAAAGCATTGTTTGTACCTTGTGCCAACCATTCACTAAATCTTTGCGGGTTGCACTCTTTTGCTACAGTTTCTTCTTGTGTGACTTTTTTTGGTACTTTTGGTTGTATGTTTTTTTCTCATGCTCAACACACAGATGGAATGTCCTCTTTACAAAAGATACGGTCAAAAGACTTGCAGAAACCAGGTGGAGTGCTCACTATGAAGCTGTTAAGCCAGTATTTAAATGCTTTAAGAAGATTGTCGATACCATTGATAAGCTTTGTAACGCTTCAGAAACTCTCGACACTCGAGGAACAGCTCAAACTTTGTTGATTTCGATGTGGGATTTCTCATTTTTGTACTTTTTAAGTTTATGGAATAGTGTCCTGGAAGAAGTCAACCACACCCGAAAATACCTGCAAACCTTTGAAATAAGTTTCAAAAAGTGCCTCATCAAAATGAGGAGTTTAAAGGCCTTTTTGAATGATAATAGAGACAGTCTTGTGGAAAAGGCAATGAAATTTGCAAAAGCTATTTGTAATGAGATGGACATTTCCCTAACCAAACGAAGAAATATTAGAAGAAAGAAACTGATGCCCGAAGAAAAAGCTGCCGACAAGCCTCCAAATTTGGAAGAAGAACTAAAAATATCGATGTTAGAGTGCATTGACACGTTTCAGCAAGAAATCAACACGCGTTGCAAAGGCATGGAAGCAATATCACTTCGGTTTGCTATCTTGGAGACCAGGAACTTGCTAAAGAGTTTAGAAATTGAAGTGCTAAAATTAGTAGGCTGTTTAGTTGAGAATTACAAAGAAATATCTCCAGCAGACATTTTAAATGAAATCCCACGTCTGAGGGGGTTTTTACAAGCGGCAAACGTTCCTGAAGAAGTGGATCTGAAGTGGAGTTTTTGTGATTACTGCAGTTTATAGTTCAATATGAGCTTCCAGACTCTATTCCTAATCTAACTTCAGCATTAAGGTTTTACCTGACATTATGTGTCTCTGCTGCTTCTTGCGAGACCAGTTTCTCTAAACTCAAGCTTATTAAAAGTTATTTCAGATCTACTATTAGCCAAGCTTGACTATCGAGCTTAGCCATGCTATCTATTGAAAACAGTGCAGCAAAAAAGATAGATTTCGATGAAGCTATTTCTAAGTTTGCAGGAAACAAAGTCACAAAGAAGAGGTTCTGAATGAAAACATGGGTTTTAAATACAGTACATTTTGTTAAATTCGTGCAGACAAAAAAATATAGCCTATATAGATATCACTCAATGACCTGGGTGTTTGAAGTGAGAGTACAAAAAAACATGGATAGGCCTATAGCAAAATACGAAAGCTAGAGCTATTCTTGTGTTTCTTCTTATAACGTTTATAATAGAGGCCCCTGTCCATTTTAGCCTTATTTAATAGCCGCGAATTAAAATGGTGTTGCTTGATATTATAATAATAATGTTAATATGTATAAAAATATTGTATTTTGCTTTAAGTTATTTACATCAAAATGTTTACATACCAACTTACTTTTTACGCAATTTACTTTTCTTTTCACTCCTTAATTCAAACGCTTCAAATGGCTTTTTTAAATTGTGTGTTTCCACCATAAACAAATATGACTCAACAATGTTTAACTGTTTGATGGGGGGTGATGACAAGTTGAAATTCCACCCCGGGTGTCACAAGACCATGCTACGCCACTGGGTGTAAATTAAATATGTAATATAAATAAGCAAATGGTAATTACGCTTGCTGATGCAGAAAAATTGGCAAATAAAAAATGTGAGAATTCATTAGAGAATAAACCAAAGTCGATAGGAAAATGCACTGTCTTAGACCAAGGTCATTTTACGGGCAGTCTGACGGGTATAGTCTATATCATGTACTGTTCGATTTAAAGAAGTAATTATATTTCATACACTATCGTATGGCACTAATCATATTTTGCTGGACTTTTCAAACCTTTGGATAGAGGAATCAAGTTTTTGCCCATTGCCAAAACTAACGGAAAATCTATGTCGCCAAAAAGTTTCATTGAAAAATGCAAATAATGGAAAATACTCAATTCATTTTTTTTACTCTTTCAATTTCCTGCCAAAATATTAGAAGCATTAGTTCAGACACAAAGAAGTGAAGACTAATAATTTTCCAATTTTAAGACAAAAACTACCTTCAGGTGACCAATTTTCACTATTTACATGGAGAGGGGGTTCCTCCTATTCGAACATAGACTCCTTTCAAATATCCGAGGAAAAAATTTACCAGAAAAGCAAGGTTTTTATAGTGATTTAAATCAAAAATAAAATTCAGATAAGAGCATAAATTTGCACACAATTTTTGACAAAATTTGATTTACAAAATTTATGGGACTATACTTCCTTATACCTTGTCTGAGACATTCTTACACTTGCTTATCAAATGTTCTTTTTTATGGAATTTAGCAGCACTATCCTGGAGTTCTACCAACTAGAGCTAAATTGTTGCTTGAACGTAAACATTGCTTGCTTACAGCATTATGCTCAAAATAATGTCACCACATAGCCATTTATGGAGGTGTTGTTTTTCATAATGCGACCCCAAAGATAATGACAATCCTAGTTACGGCCTTTCCTTTGACGGGTACGTTCGTACTATTGGGATGATTTAGTTTCTTTTCAAACAAATCGGGAGAGATATATAAAATCACGTTATTTGGATACTGATTCGCTTTTTGGAAAAATACAGACCAAAAATCTGGTAGGGGACTCGATCTAACCCTAAATTCGCCCCATAATGGGTTTTTAGACTGGGAGGAAGACAAGCATCCCCATCTAGTGAATAGTCAAAAAATAATCAGTTAGGAAGACTGAACAATAAACTTGGCAGCGACTATTTTACAGAACTTTTAATAGGAGGCCACAAATGCTAGTGGTATTAAAAGCAAGTGGACCTATAAAAAGAGCAGCCAAAAGGGTTAATGGATATTTAATTAAAAAAGATGTGGGGGGCCGAAAGATTTTGGGAGGACCCTAAAGAATATAGAGATGCATTTTCTTAGAATGGATATTATAAAAACAATCACTAATATGATTAAATCATAAATTGGTGTTGCTGATAAAGTCTATTCGATGAATGATGGTTTAAGCACCCTCCCTCTTGGAAACCCCTAAATAAAGGAAAGAAACATCTACATCTTAATCTGCATACTGTTTTTCATGTTTCTTATCCCAGTTCCCTAAAATGGCAATTTTAAGAACGGCAGATAAAAATAAGTTTATTCAGCTGAGCTTCTCCTACAATTTGATTTAAAAAAAAACACCTACATCTTAATATACATAGTTTATACTGTCAAGTTTCGTTTTTATAATTTCTGTCCATGTAATTTCATGCTTTTTCCATTTTCGTTCCAAAGTTTCTTCATTTTCATTTTTTTCCTAAGGTTTCGATATGTATCGAAATTGATTAAGTAATTTCGTGTTTTTTTTTCTATTTTTTTAGTAAAATTTTCGCTACCGTCATTTTCTTTGCTATATTTCTAATTTTGATTAAGTAATATCCTGTTTTTATTGAATTTTTCTTTTAAACTTTCAGCTACTTTCATTTTTTTTGTTCAAGTAATTTGGTGTTTTTTTTTTCCATTTTTGTTGTTAAGTTTTCAAAGTTTTAAAATTTTTGTTGACTTTTTTCGCCATTTTCATATTCTTGTTGTAAAGGTTTTTAAATGTATTCTTTTTAATTGGATTTGTCGGCATTTTCAGTTTTTGTTGAGTGTTTTCACCATTTTCATATTTTTGTTGGAAGATTCCATTATATTTCAAATTTTGTCCATGTGATTTTGCGTTTTTTCTATCTTTCCGGCAAAGTTTTCAAAAACTTTCAATTTTGTTGTAAAGTTTCACTATATTTCAAATTTTGGATTAAGCAATTTCGTATTTTTTTTTTTTTTCTCGCAAAGTTTTCGCTGCCTTCAATGTTTTGCCCATGTAATTTCGTGTTTTTCAAATTTTTGCCATAACGTTATTAGATCCTTTCTTTGTAGATGGGAACTGATCTCGTCATTTTCGATTTTTTTTATACCATTTTCATATTTTTATTGTAAAGTTTCGTTTTTTTCAAATTTCTATCTATGTACTTTCTGATTTTACACTGTTTTTGCACATGTAAGCTGTGTTGAAATTCGACTCGAGAGTGCTGCAATTCGCAAGAAACCGATAAATTTTGTTATAAAATGTTTTGTCTTGTATTTCCTGTTAGTTTGAAATCTGGAAGTGAGAATATTTTTCTTGTAAAGTTTCGTTTTTATCACATTTTATCCATGTAGTTTCTATTCATACTTTTTTCATACATGTAAGTTGTATTGAAATTCGACTCGATTGACTTGAGAGTGTTTAAAACTGCAAGAAACCGATAAATTTTGTTGTAAAATATTTTCTGTCTTGTGTTTCCTGTTAGCTTGGAACCTGGAAGTGAGGAGCGACCATGTTCCACATTTGTCTTCCGTGTTTGTGTACATTGGGAAGTTGGTCGTCTGAAAATTACGCGACCCCTTATAGAGTTGAAAGCAAGTTTTCTTGCGAAATCCATTTAAACCAAGTAAAGCACATCCAATTCAAGTAAAGATATGTAATTCCTGCTTTGATGAAGTTTGCACTCTACATGCTAGAATATTTTTATGCTCAAGTTGCCAGTATGCTGAATTTGAGAAATGGCAAGACGCCTATCCTGCCCTTATTATAAAAAAAAAAACCGCACAAAGTTTCAGTTTGCCCTTAAGAGAGTGGTTTCGGAGAGGGTTCATGTTGATATGGGAAGAACACCATGGTTTTAAGTTTCATTGCCGAAGAATAAAAGAATTTAGTTTCTACACCACCACTACTAAGACAATGGATAACTATATTATAAAGCTACAAGCTTTATTTTGCAGTCACTGAAAGTGAAAACTCATTGGTGTGATAAGGGTGTGACATTGCGTCAAATAATCAGGTTGAAACATGTGAATCCTATAATATGGATGAAAAAGTCTTATAGACAACGCAAAGAGACGTTATAAAAATGAATCAACGCTATACTGTAAGAACTATGAATCTGACTTGTCACTACAAGATGAGTGTGTTATAAACCAAAATTAGAATCCTACCAATTCTAATTCTTTACGATAAATTCTTCTACCTAGAAGACAAGTGACTTATAAAAAATATTATTGTTAAAAAAAAAAAAAATCTGTTTCTAAAAACAAATTAAGCATACACAATGCAATTTTTCTATTTTGTTCAGTTGTTCGGATATATTTGAGCAATAAATTTGGCAACCATACACACGGTGCCTTTTCATTTAGTTTTATATCAAGATTTAGTTTTAAAGCATAATAGGTAAATTACATACACTGTGGAGGGGGGGGGGGGGGATCAGGGATGGGTAGAAAAAATAGGCCCATCCCTGGTTAATGAAAACAGATTGTCCTCTTTATTATTGTTACTCACACGAGCATCACTCATCATCTGTCTTACAATTCTGAAAGACATAGTTTCTGAACCTTTCTGCTATGCTGAACAAAAAGGTTTTCTCAAAACTTTGATTGGATGTTTTTTTCGTTTAATTGAAACTCCCTCTAAACGTTCCCTAGAAGTTTCACCTTAATACCCTTAGTGTTATTAATTAGAGTAACTGTACTGGTAGTATTAATAGTATGCACATAATGCCTTCTGGCTAGTTCAAAATCTGTGACAACTTACCCTTAAAGGTCTAACTTAATAATGTAAGGCGTCTTTGAAATATTACTGTGTCACCTTTTTGAAAATTTACATACTCATAGTTCGTTTTGATTTAGTTTAACATTTGCCTAAATATTCCCTCAAAGCTTTCCCAGAATACCCTTAACTTGCGTAGTAGCAGTATGCGCATCGCGCCTTCGGTTTCTTCAACATCCCCTTCAACACACGCTGAAAGCTTCATTTTAATACCATTAACCGTTTCTGAAGCATTTCTGGTGCGTCCTCTTGACAACCTGTATGGGCATTGTGTGTTCCGATTTAGTTCAATACAGTTTCAATTTTCCCCAAAATTTTACCTTTTTTAGTAGCAGTAATAGTAATAGCAGTAGTAGTAGCTTCAGTAAAATTAATAGTAGTAGCCATAGTGGCAGTAGTAGTAGTAACAGTAGTAATAATAGTAGCAGTAGTATTAGCAGTAGTATGAGCAGAAGCAGTAGTAATAGGATGTAAATATTGTCTTTTGGTTTATTCAACATCCCCGCAACAAGCCAGTAAGTTTTAACTTCCCACACCAAACTTTTCCTAAGACATTGCTGATACGGCCTTTTGACAACTTGCAGACAGACTACCTGTTGTGATTCGGTTCACCTTCCCCGCTAATAATTCCCTGAAAATTTCACCATCATACCCTTAGACGTAGTTGTAATAGTAGTCACAGTAGTAGTAGTAGTATTAATAGCAATAGCACTAGTACTAGTAGCAGAATTAATATTAATGTTTTGCCTTTTGGTCAGTTGAACATCCCTCTCATCATATCCTGGAAGTTTCAACTTAATAGAATTAGCCGTGGCTATGACGTTTCTGATATGTTCCTTTGATAATTTATATATTCAAATAATTCTTGAAATTTTTGTCTTAATGCCCTTAGCCTTACAAGTAGTTGGAATAGTAGTAGCAGTAGACATAGCAGTGGCAGTGGCAATAATATTAGTAGTAGCATGCCCATATTGCTTTTGGGTCATTTGATCTTTGCGCTTTAAGCATTCTTTGAAAGTTCCAACTTAATACCCAAATCCATTCTTGAGATATGCTCTTTTGACATTGTGTATGCAAAAATGTCACTTGATTTAGCTCGAATTTCCCCTCAATATTTCAAATGTAGTAGTGTAGTAGTAGCAGTTGTAAAAGTGGTAGCAGTAGTAGTGGTGGTAGTTGTAGAAGCATTAATAGCATGCAAACATTATCTTTTTGGTCAATTGGTCATCTTCCTTATCATTTCCTGAAAGTTTCAAATTAATATACTCAGTATTTCCTGAATTAAGCCTTTTTGACAACCCGCATACACATAACGAGTTTTTATTTAGTTCAATGTTCCCTTCAACATTCTCTGAAACGCTCTTTGTCTTTTTGAAAAGTAATAATTATCTTTATGGAAAGGTAATAACATGTGCTATATGTAAACAATGAAAAAATTGCCTAATTTAAAGCCCTTCCCCTGAAGGCTCTGGGGGGTTAATATACCCAAAGGCATAATTTCTGGACCTTTCAATAATGCTGAAGAAGATAGATGTCCAAAAATTTTGATTGGATGTTTGTTTTGGGAAATGATGGGTTCAGGGGGGGGGGGACTTGTTGCCCTCAGATCATTTTGACTCTTAAAAAGGGCACTATAAGTTGTAACTTCCAATCAAATGTCCCACTCGAAGTTTATATGACCAGCCATCCAATCAAAACCTTATATGCCCCCAGGACATAACTTACAGCCTTTGCCTCAGGGCTCTGGTGGGTTGTGTCAACCCTGGAGGCATTGTTATATATCCTCACGACCATTTTGAACAAGATGGCCATCTCACAATTTTGATCAGATGCATTTGGCGAAAAGAGGGTGTCGGAGGGGGAAGGCTAATTGCCCCCCCCTCGCTTTTGACTTTTAAAAGTGAACTAGAACTTGTAATTTCCAATTAAAACAGCCTCCTCTAAAGTTTACGAAACCACCCTTCCATAAAAACCTTATATGGCCCAGGGGCATAACTTACAACCCTTGCCCTCAGGTTCTGAGGTTTTTTTTTTCAACCCTGAAGAACTTGTTATATGATTTGGAGACTATTTTGAATAAAATGGCTATCTAAAAATTTCTGTCAGATGCAATTGGGGGAAAGAGGACGTGAGGGGGGGATTAGAGCTGTGGTGGGGGGGGGGTTGTCATCCTCAAAGATATAATTACTGGACCTTTCAACTACGCTAAAAAAATGGCTATTTTCAAAATTTTTATTGGGAGTTTTTCGGAAAATGATAGGCGTGGGGGGGGGGGCTGGTTTCCCTCCGATAACTTTTGACTATTAAAAAGGGTACTAAGACTTTCAATTTCAAATCAAATGACCCCTTTCGAAGTTTATACGACCACCTTTTCTATAAAAAAAAACCTTATATGCCCCAGGGCATAACTTACAACCCTCACCATCAGGGTTATCTTCCTCAAAGACATACTACCTAGATCTTTCAAATACGCTGAACAAAATAGCTATCTTAAAATTTTGATTGGGTGTGTTCGGGGAAAAATGGGCCTGGAGGGGGGGGGGGGCTGATTGCCCTCCAGTCGCTTTCGACTATTAAAAAGGGCACAGTCCCTTCCAATTTCCAAGCGAATAAGCCCCTTTTGAAGTTTTTACAATAGCCCTTCTGTACGATGTGCCTTGGCCTAAAAAAAGAAGTACATTGTGCCCACATGGCTCTTTATTTTGGCAGCGCTAGTGCGCTGCATATGCGCTGCATATGATACCATTGCTATTGCGCTGCATATGATACCATTTTCCATGAGTCATCCAGTATTTGTAGCTTTTTTCGCAAAATACGTCGTCTTCGAGGTTCAGTGGCTGGGTGTTGACCGAAATTAGCAGTGGTAGGCTCCTATTTGTGGATAGGAGTTTTCAAGGCTTACTACCCTCTGGAGCACCACGTGAAGGCTGGCACCATTATCCGTTACAAACATTAAAGGGACGCAATTCTATTTAATTTGTTAGTAAAGCTTCTGTCAACCTTGACATGAGCAAATTTTGTTTCTTTATACATTATTATATTTTCAGGTAGTGGTGGTATATTCCAGGCTCACTGGATTTATGAATACGAATGCTGCGAGGGCTTTGGATACCGACTAAAAGGTAACATGTTAAGGAATTATGTAAACATGAGTTCCCTCAATCAGTGTCTATGGGGAAGATCTGTGGTTTTTCTTAGTGAGGGAGGCTATTGGTGTAAACGCAGAATAGACTTTAACGTTCTATTTCTGTTCTTTTTCCTTAGAAAAATCCTTACAGTGAAAGCATTGGGTGAACATCTTTTGTTCATTGAAAAGTTGGAAGTTCTTTTTGTTCATTTTTTATTATTATTAATTTTAAAAAGTTTTGTAGATTTTTCTTGGACATAAGTTCATTTAAAATTGAGAAATTCGGAGTAAAAAAAGAAATTTTAAGCATTTTGGGAAGTTAGAAAATAGCTCGATAATCTGACAAAGGTTCACCGATGCTTAGCTGGGCCTTCCAAAATAGACACTGCTGCGACCTCTACTGAGTTTCCTTTGTAACTTACATTAAATAGAGTGAGATTCTAGGCTTATTAGGTTTCTCATAGCTCAAAAAATTAAAAATTTCCTATGATCTAAAAATTCTAAAAGAAACGGTACAATAGTTAGAATCACAGTGGGGGCAAGTGGTTGAGTTGTGGCAGCTTTCTCAGTCTTAAATACTGATCCTATAGTGGCCTTTAGTATGGGGGGGGGGCGTATCCTTGATGCTTCCTTGAAAACCAGCAATGTCGGATCATATTTCCCAGTTCTTCTTTATCTGCTAAATATTGTTTAAACAGGTAGACCCCAGTATGTCTGCACTTGTTGTTAACATTTTTACTGCATGAATGTTTTGCGTTTGCGGTTAAAAGAAAATAATTATTAAACTCGCGTTTTTGGCTAATTAATCAAATGATTGGCTCATTAGGCTGTAACGGTGCGGGTTATAAATAACTTTCAATCTGCTTCAATTGGTTGAATTTAAGCGGAAGGGAGAGAATTTTTGCTCCTGTTACAGATTGGGAAAAGTTAGACATTAGCATGTCAATCAGTCACGTTGCATAGTGCATTTATAATACTTTGATTAGTCTTAAGTCAAGTGCTCATAAAAAAACACACACACACAAAAACGTATCCCATCAAAATGCCATGTTCGTATCACATTATCTTTTAATAAGGGTCGTATAACCGTATAAACTTCGATTTTTGCCAACCTCATATAATTGCATGTAATTTAAACCCTTGGTTCCAAATTTTTTGTTTTTAAAAACCAACTTGTGTACTTCAAAATTATGCCATTCACTTTTTGATTAATTTATGTGCCTCTAAATCCCGTCATTATCTCATGATAATTATCCAAAACTTTTCCCAAATGTTTTTGTGACCCATCCTCTCGAAACTAGATAATAAATCATTCACGGAAACCGAAAAGGCCGCTTCGGCGAAAAATTTTTGTAGGAGGAATTTACCAATCACAAGCTATTGTCCTAATTTTACTAGCGAAGCCATTGCCCCTTCCATATCAATAATTCCTAATACTACTTCACCTCCTATGTTGAGATTTTTTAAACGGTGCCATCTAGTCGAATTATGAAGAACATGGACCTAGTTTAGATCCATGAAAATTGTACATTATATGTTTTGATTTATAAACGGCCAGTCTCTCTGTATCTGGTTTATGAAATTTCTAAAAAAAACTAGAAAGAAGCATACCTTTAAAAGCAACAGCATAGTATACTGGCCATGAAATTATCAAAGAAAAAAAAAGCTTTTTTCACAATGAATAAAATACTGGGTATTTTGTGCCTGATGCTAAAGTTGAAGTTTGAATGAAGAATGACAATGCCTGAGCCCACCAAAGTTAGCTAGGCCGCCCAAAGTGTCCGCCGTGATATCCTGTACCTTTTTTTTTCTTATAACTTCTACTACACCGGGTAAGATTCTTGACTTTTTAGGGATTAAATAAAATATAAAACTTTCTAAAAAAGAAATTTATCAAAGAAAGGTAGAGCTACATTAGAGTAAAGACGTGCAGAAAAATGTCAAATAAACACACAAACTTATAACGAATAGAAATCACCATCAATAAATAAACAACACCCGAAACGAACTAAACTTATTGCAAACAGGACGAAGCCTAAGGCCTTCTAAAGACTCCCCCTAAGCCCTCTAAAGACCAGAGTGTTATTTACGCTTTACTTAAAACCATTTTTATTTTATTTCGAACAATGTGTTTTGTTTGTCATAGCGTCAACGAAAAAAGAAAGAAAATCAGCATACTAACCAAGATGAAGGAAAAGAACTAATGAAAGTAGACTGACTCTTTAGTATATATGATATTTATTCCTGGAAGTCTCAATAATTTTGAATTTGGTTATGAATGTGAATACATTTAAAATACATTTTGTTTTCAGTAAAGTGCAAATGACACTGAGGTCCAGCGTTGCCAACGCTTTGAGATAAATTGTACCAGTTTTCCGACCAAAGTAGTACCGCAAGAGATTAATTTGTATCATCTGGACAGTAGGCTAAAAATTTGCCGCTCGCGTCGCTTTGCGACGCTAGCCGGTCCGGTAGTTATGTTTAATTGATTTCGCTGAAAACTGAGAAAAGGTTATAGTGCAAGAGCAGGAAAAATAAATCCAAGGCAGTAGCTTGACATATGAAGAATGCTTCTATAGACTTTCTCAGCTTGACAAAATAGCAGTCCCAAACCGATAAAAGCATTTTAGAAGAAGGTTTCAGTAAAATGTTCTGAAAGCGTTCTCGAAGCTGATTTTTGGGGTTAATCCTTTTTTTTCGAAATTTTGGGCATTAAGGTGAATATTTGATAAAGTAAGAAAACTAATAACGTAGTATCAACAATTTATGATCCACCTTTAGTATGAGTAACGAACGCGCGAAGCTACAAACATAACATATCAGCAGTCAGGCTATGAAAGTGGTTAACACCACAAATTCCCATAGGTCCACAGACTAGGCTGCCCACCGGCGGATTACGCGTTGAAAACATACTTCACTGGTCACCCTACATAAGTTCTTGGTCGATTCTACTAATCAGAACTAAATTAATTTAACAGAAGTATTTCGACTATATTGCACAAGAAATCAGGTTAAACCATAAGAACGTAATAAAACTGTAACATTAAAAAAAAAAGAAGAGGCACATATTTGCTAGTTGGTAATTTTTTCTGCTGTTTCTTCTTGTAGCCCAGCTTTTTTACATCCTTTTACAAATTTTTCCACTTTGGGTGCATAACCATTTTCAAGGGTGGTTTACAATTCTTTGAGACTATCCGTTTTGCACTGAGAAGCCTGTTCAAGGTGGTGAAACCGAGACAATTTTTAATGCTGGTTTTGTTCAGACTGACAGCTGAGAAAGTTCGCTCAGCATCAGCGGAGGCGTGTGGGAGAACAAGCAGGCTTAAAGTGAAACGCCCGAGCAGAGGAAAACACTTTGATCCATTAACATCTTTTTGCCTGTAAACCCAAAAGTCGTGCCGTGTTTTGAGTCCAAAACACGGCTGGATCTGAGTCAATCGAAGTACCAAGCTCAGAGCAAAAGGGTAATCTCTTAGCGTTGCCAGGTTTGGCTGATTTTACTCTACTCCCATAGAATAGCGTGGATGAAGCCAATCGAAGTTTCTTACCAATGAATACCTGGAGTTGAAAAAGCGCTTTCTCATCTCATGACAGAGCACGATCAAAAATTTCCTACACTCTTTTTTTTAACTCAACTGCAGCAGATAGAGATACCTTTTCTTTGGCAAAGTTGGTGTCATGTGGGTTTATGAGGCGGGAATCACTATCTTTGGTATAACTAGGCAACACAAAGTGGGATGCTATTGTCCTGTACACTTCAGAGAAACGATTATAGAGAAGATGAATCTGGGTGTCTTCTGCGTGAAATTGCATGTTTAGATGTTTGATAAACTTCAAAATATACACCAGGAAGGGAAAGTAAGCCTTGAAAACCGCTGACAGCAGATTTTTTAGTATGGCAGAGGCCTTTCCTAGCTTGCTGGCCTCTTTAAGACTTACCGCTCAGAAGAATTATGTCAAGCAATCCCACTGATCCAAATATCAACCTACAACGGCTTGTCTAGACAAACATCGAGTTGCTATATATCTCAAAATTTGATGTTCTTTCAATTCCATTTACTTTTATAATTCTAAAATCTCACTGGCCCGTTTTGGGCTGCAACAAATACAGCCATATACATCCTGAAAAAAATCTTCAATTTCTTCTGGTAATTGTTTGCCGGCAGCACTAGCACATATTTGAATGGAATGGCATGAACAATCAAGCACAAATAAACCTTAGCAGTCTTCTGACAGCTTTGCCTAAACACCACCTTGCTCCCCCGTCATAACCGCCGCATTGTCTGTAGGGCGTTAGCCCTACTCCTGTTGTCGGTAATTTCTTTTTGTTTTAAGTTTGACTTAATTGCACATTGTAATTTCTGATCGTTTCAGGTCTAAACTATTGTTTGGATTTTTTTGTATTGATTTTTTTTCTGATCGTCTTTGGATATATGTAGATCTTTACTTTGAAAAATTCTTTCTGGAAAAAGTTTTTCTAATTAATTTCTGTTCAATTTCAATTAAGATTTCTTTTTGGTTGATATAAAGAATTTTTGCTAAGTTTTCTTTTTTGTTTTAGAATTGTGATTTTGGCTTAATAATTACAGTTTGGATAAAATTTTGCAGCAAATTGTAACAATACTTATACTAAAGAACTCTAGATGGATGGGTAGGGGAAATATTTTTTTTTAATAAATCAATTAAAAATCTGCATAATTTTTGGTCTTCTTTACGGCTGAGGCCATTCTGGCCCCCATAATCTTACAACCTTTAATATTTCAATATTCCTTCAAAATTTCAGGTGCGGCCCTTAAGCTGTCAAATTATACCCGTAGCTATACCTGCAATATCGCAGAGATGCCCTTTTTACAGTCTAGATGCAGGTAGTGTCTTTGGATTCCCTAAGAGTGACAACTTAATACTCTTAGCTGTTCTTGAGATATTACAGATACGACATTTTGATAGCCTGATCGCACACAGTGTCTTTCGATTTAGTTCAACATCCCCTTCAACCTTCCATTAAAGTTCCAACTATTGCCCGTAATCGTTCCTGAGATTTTACGAATGCCCTATTTTGACAACCTGTATGCACATAGTATGTTTTGATACAAAATAAGTTTTTTGCACTGCAAAAAACCTGTAGTGCAACTGTTATTTATACTTTTTATATGCTATTAAAGTGAACCAACTTCGCGAAATTTTTTGCTCAAAGATGAACTTTTACTCAAAGTTGCTTGGCCGGATTAACGTAATAGACATTGTATAATATTATCCATGAAGCCGATATTTTCTCCTTGTGGCGTAAACTGAGCATAGAGGATCAGTTGGTGCTGTTCTATTATCCAGCACTTCATTTCTTTCTTTGGATATTCTGGGATTAATGGGCTTCTGTAAGTTAAAGTATGATTATATGTTTGTCTAGAAAATTCACTACTGGCTGTTATTGTGTGTTTTTGGAACGTAAATCTAGAAAGGGTATATTTTATTTAATGGGTTATTTATTTCTCTGGGGTGAGGTTGAGAATGATTGAGTTCCAAATTAAAATGGGAATAACACTTCACGTTCCTACTAAACTGCAATCAGTATCATAATTTTTCTTTGGCATAAAAATGCTTTAATACGCATTCTTATGATTTTAGTCTGATTACAATTTGAACAATCACCATGTTCATACATAACCATACTGGCTTTTTCATAAGTACATTTAGATATTTTCCTCAATTGACCATCCGCTGTTTTAGAGTGTAGTGTAGCTTAGAGTATGCTGTAACTTCTGATTATATATATATATATATATATATATATATATATATATATATATATATATATATATATATATATATATATATATATATATATATATATATATATATATATATATATATATATATATACATAATTGCAGAACAATAAAAACCAGAGGATATTCAAACATGTTCGTTGCTTCTTATTATTTCAGTTCATTGAACGTCCGGTTGAGAGAATGTTGAAGGTTTTTGGGGTTGTTTGTGTTCTTTACTAAAGTGCGTACAATTGAGTGAATTATACGATGGGCTTAACTAAATTGGCCGTATGAAAACATGTTAAGTGTTTGATGGGAAACATATTCTTTATGGTTGTTTTTGCTGTGTTGATTGCTATATTTAAGAACCTGATAATTGGGAATCTACTAAGCTAAGAGTCAGTCAAATTCTTTGATGATATTTCCTCAGTACACGGAAATAGTTGACTTGGCCAGATTAGTTCTTGAATGCTCTTTCAAAATTAGTCAGCAGTGGACTAGATTGCACAATTCCCTATATCACACATAGATTTTTGGGCTAGGTACAAGAATAATTTGATTATCTTTTGGAATTTCAGAGATTAAGATTTCCATAGTGTTTATTGATTATTTGTTACAAGAGCTTTATGTTTCAGACTATGCAGGCTTTATGTGACTGCGCAACCACAAATAGTAATATCAGAAGATTGCGTTAAGAGGTTGAAAATAGTAGCGCCTGACCACAGATTTTTGAGGATCATCGTAGAGGGAGGAGGATGCTCTGGATTTCAATATAAATTTGAAATTGATGAGAGCTTGAATCCAGATGATAAGTAAGTCATTCTTTTTACAGCAATTCATATATATTAACTATAGCCTGAACCTTCTTAAGTTGATAAAAAATTATCTTTTTGGTGTTCAGTTTTCCTTTGAATTGCTGGAGCTGATAAAAAAAAACATCAAAGCCAATCATAAGTTGGCTCCTCGCATTCAGCCAATCAGAGTGTCAAGCTCCTCAAGCCAGTGCAATTAACGCTATCTGCATTTTTAGCTTATTCCAGATGACTGCTTATATCAATATTATTCAACAGTAATTATTTCATGATCTATGTTTAGTCATATTTATTCTAACTTAGTTTTATCCGCTTTACATTCTTTTGATCGGCATTGACTTTCCTACTATATAATGCGCAAACTTCCATAGAAAATTAGTGGCGGAATAGATGGCAGCTTATCGGTAAAAATCACATTTTAGTTCTAATTTTAAGTTGAAGTTGCGAACTGCCTCTAATTTTGAAGATCTGCCTCGTGGAATCCTTTTTCTTTAATACAAACATTGGCGTCGATTCGCGAAGACTTGGGAAGGGAGTAGGTTTTTTCAATATATAGGGGGACTTCCTTCTATTTGATTTTTTCCTAGTTTTTGGATAACCTGCTTTTCTTTACAAGGAAACGTTGTATCAGCTTTATAAGACATAGTAAATCAAGAACCTTTGGTTATCTTTAGCCTAGCAAAAAATTCATCAGAGAAGTTGCAACAATTGCTGGTGTATCTCTTAGAATTGGAGTATATTAGGGCTTGTTTTTAGGATTCTAATGAATGCTTCGTTTTATAGATGCTCCAAGTTTTGGTCGTAGGAGAAAAAAACTGGCTTTCAGACTTCATAACCGCGTTATTGGAGGTTAATAAGGCGGTTAAATCCCCTCCTCCAGAGGACCAAAATATTCTTTTCTTTTCTGTCATTGTTTGAAGGAGTTAATCTGCTAACAAATAATTATAAAGCATGAAAAAAAAATATCCCGTATTATAGTATAGCTCCTAAGACAAGGGATATATGCTTGATGGAGTTCCTCTATCAAACATCAATCAATATGCAGTATTGTAAAAACAAGGGAGAGAAAACAAAGAAAAAAGAAGGAGAAAATAAGATGCCAGATTTGAATAAGGAAGAAAATGTCACCCTAAATAAGAAAATAAGCAAAAAAAAAAAACCAATAGAATCTCATCAAGATTGTTTTCTTGCTTGGCCGGCTACAATAATTTGGAGTTTATTTCGTAAAAAAGCAGACACATATGGGGGAAATCATTTTCTTATATAATACTTCTGTGACGAAATAGATCAACAATCTAGATTTATCGTTTTGAATAGCTGGGAGTCTATAATAAGTAAATATACTAGGGAGTTTAATACTAGGTAGAATTTATAAAGAAATATATATTATAAAAACTAGCCAAAGAGCCTGTTGGATAACAGGAATAAAACTGGAAAAGAACCATTGTTTATATTCTTTTGTGATGACAGAAGAAAAAACATTTTGACCCATTCTTCTCAACACAAAATTTTAAGTCCCCGTACTCCTCCCTCTAAAAATGAAAACTTTTCCTAAAAATTTAATGTATATCCCCAGCTGCGATATAAAACAGGGTAGACCTTCAAAAATTACGTTGAAAACGCATTATAATTTTATTGAAACCTACTGACTAGAGGGCCGTATCCAGGATTTTCTTTTTTTTGGGGGGGGAGGGGTTACAAAATAGTATTTTTTGGGGGGGGACTACAATTTTTTTTTAAACGTATTAAAAAAATTTTATATTCATTTTTGTTTTTACGAGTCGGACAAACATTTCGGGGGGGGGGGGGGTTACCCCCCCCCCCCCTGGATACGGCCTTGACTGACAGCATAATGAAAAATAACCAATTAGATTCAGGCTGCAGGTGTCAGTTTTATAACGTCACACAATTGCATTTAGAGCTAAAGGCTAGGCATTGGTTGGGAATTACCGAGATAATCAATTCTATAGTTAC
The DNA here is from genome assembly GCF_049724085.1 of Artemia sp. Qi Xiang Cuo. Taxonomy (NCBI): domain Eukaryota; kingdom Metazoa; phylum Arthropoda; class Branchiopoda; order Anostraca; family Artemiidae; genus Artemia; species Artemia sp. Qi Xiang Cuo. The sequence continues at coordinate 81,138,108 of NC_142797.1, read as the reverse complement.
ATATTCCTTTGTCGACTGGTCTGCAGGGTTGTTACCTGCTATTTTAGCACTATTACAGTCAATTTTGTGACTGTAGCACTGAAAATCGCTGTGTAGCACACAAAATTGGGCAATTGTAGCACTTTAGGAACTGACCGTGCTGACAACCTTGCTGGTCTGCAAGATACAATTTTGTAACTTTCACTTCTCTTTCTGAAGCTTTATAAGGGTTATGTAACCTATAAAGATAATTTCAAATAAAGTATTTGACGACAATTTAAAAAAAGCCAATTTGTGACAGGTGTAGGGTTATGATTTTGTAAAATTTGGGAAGTTAATTTGGGCTTCAAATAATTAATACAATCGATATACTATACTAGTATAAGTCGTAATTGATTAATATAATGTCAAAAAGTAAAATGCTCATAAATAATAAAAAGTCGATCAATAGGCCAAAAATCTTTAACTCCGTTTAGCAAAATTTAGAACCAATGTATTAGGAGAAAACAGTCGTTTTCTCCGTTAAGAGAAACGATCGTTAGGAGAATACTCCTACTATTAACTTTCTTTATTGTGTTTATCCTAATTTACTATTTATCATACTATTACTATTAACATTCACTTTTAGATTCTCCAACAATTTGCGAATAATATTATAACACTATTGTCTTGTAAACAACCAGATAGATCATTTATAAACATCAAAAATAACACTAGACCCAGATTGAAGACCCTGTAGGAAATCAATAGTCTCAACATTCAAATTGAAAAAGCTCCGGTTGGGTCAACTATTATCTTTTGATCAAGAAGGTATAACTCCATAATATATAGATGTTCGGTTTCATCGAAAAGAAAAATTTAGCATATCTAAAGTGTTTTCCGTGTAATTAAAAAACTGAAGCAATATTATGATTGTTATGCAATAAATCCATAATATTTACTATTAAAGTTTTTTCTGTTGATTGTCCAAATTGAAATCTATAGAAATAAGATATCGTGGTTGCAGAGATAACTACAATCTAGTAAACAGCGAATCACAGCCCATAGTAACCAATAGTTCAAAAACGTATTTAAAAAAGACTGTTGTGTGAGAAAAAATTGCCTTTGTAGATGATTCAGGAATTGTAACTGTTATTTCGATTAACCTTAATAGTGAAAGTTTTATTTTCGAGAACAAAAGAGCCTGAAAACCCTTGAAAATCGCTTCAAATTGAAATGAAAAATGCACCATTGGAATCACCATAGTTGGATTCCGTATCTTCATACATGGCAACTATTAGACGAACTAGTTTCTCAGGACTCTTCACAGGGTTTGAAGATCGAGTGAATCAACCGCTTTCTGGAAGTCCACGAAAAGAATGTACAAGCGTTGTCTCCATTAATTAGATTCTCCAGCATCATAAACTGAGTAAAGATCAGGTGGGAGCTGGTTTGTTTTGGCCGGAATCCACGTCTGTTTTGCGCAAATAGGGATCAAGGGAAGTATGGAATCTTCCTAGCACTATAGTCGAGAAGAGCTTTGATGGGATCGACGAAGATTGATGCCTCTGTTGCCTCTGGACTTGGACGTGGTTATTTCCGCTGAAATGCAATCTGTACCACGGTCTTCCACTTTTCAGTTTGTTAGATACTGAGAATATCTTGTCGGCTTGTCGTCAGTGGTGCAGAGATTGAACAAAGACGTGTCTGGAATATCAAGCGAAACAACAGATGCATGGTGATTTAATAGAGTATCAAAATACCTAGCCCGTCGCTCCTTTTGTCTTCCACGTCTTTCAGGAGCTTCCCCCCTTCATACTCTACTGGGTACTCGTGCAGGCTTGACTTGCCAAATATTTCTTTGGTAAGAGTGTTTCCACAGCTTGCTGCTTCTTTGGCCTGCCTAGCCTTTTCGTTCATATATTGCCATTTGTTGGGCCTAGCACTTTTCTTTATATTTCTGTCAGCTTCTGTGTACCCCAAGCTTTTGTTTAATATTGATTGCCCATTTACCCCAAGAGAGTTCGGCTTCAGTTTTTTGCGATTTGCTATGAGATCTCAGGTCTTTGTGGATATCCACTGTTGCTGTCATCTCTGAAAATTCTTCTTCGTCGTCTGGAAAGGTCATCTAGGGCTTCAAATTATTGGACAGTTTTATACCAAATGAAGATTGGACGTCTTTGTCACTTAGCTTTTCTATGTCAAAACTTTAAGAGTATGTGCGACTTCTAATTCCGATTGTTTGAGTTCAGTTTCAATTCCAATGTAGTGACTACTACTTCGTGGTCTGAAACCATGTTGGCGCTTTTAAAATTTCGAGCATCTTTTAAGCTCGTCTGTCATCTCTGGCCTATCAGGAAATGGTCGATTTGATTTTTGGTGGTGTCATCCGGTGGTGTCTAAGTGTATTTATGGATGTTTTTATACTGAAAGGACGTGCTGCCGATCGGTATGTCGTTCCCCCTGGTGAAGTCTGCAAATCGATCACGGTCTTCGCTTATACTACTGATTCCGTGGTGTCCCATCGCTTCATGGCAATAGGATCATTCTTGGCCAACTTTTGCATTATGGTCACCTGTAGCATAGTTAACCTTCTGGAGGGGGACCGAGTCGACGACTGATTTAAGGCTATATGGAACTCATCTTTAATAGCGTCATCAGCATTATTTTTGGATGTGTAGGACACGATCAGCGAAAATTTGGCATCATTAGGATCAAATATTGCATACACTGTTCTTTTATTGACCAGTTTCCATGAGCATATGGAGCTTTTGAACCTAATATTGCCAAAACTCCAGCAAAGTGACTTTCAGTTTTTCTGCTGTATAAGACTTTAAACATCTTATGGTCACTGCTGCTTTTTTTTCTCGCCAAAGCCTTTCTGTCTTGCTTTTGAGACGGCGACTATGTCGAATTCAAATTTTTCACATTTCCAGAGGACCTGTTCTGTTTTTGACAGCGTTGAAATGGTTCTAACATCCCATAGGCCGATCTTAAGTTGCTTGTTTGCATTCAAAATTTTATGCAGGGGCTGACATTAGTAGTATCAGATTGGGAGGTTTAGACCCAAGGCTAATCATTGACATGTCTTTAGCTGGCATTATTTTACGGGGATAGCTTGCCAGGCCAACGCCCAACCGGTTTCTGTGGCTCGGCTAGGGGCAGTGACGCCGGTCCCTGACTGATCGGCTGGAACTTGACTGGCCAACCCAACGAAAAGCCGGTTACTTTTGGAATTTTCTGAAGCTAAGAGATCATGTCGTTTTCTTAGGTGTATTTTCTTCTTTTAATGAAGCGCTAGTTTTAGAATTCTACAGGTATTTGAAAATATAAAGAAACAATCTATTAAAACTAGTTTTATAGATATATATTAATCTGCGAAGCAATAATTATGTTCCTCTAAAGTTTCAACTTCGCTTTTTATTTCCGAAAGAAAAATTAGTTTTTTAATTAATCATAGGTAGCGCAATAGCGCTGCCTAAGTAAAGAACGATGTTGGCAAAATATATATTTTTTTCTGGTTTTGGCCAGGGCACTTCGTAGCGAAAGAGATGTCGTAGAAACTTCAAAAAGGGCTCATTCGATTGGACATTGGAATGGCTAGTGCCCTTTTTAATAGTATAAAGTAATTGGAAGGCAACTAACACCCCTTCCACGCCCACCATTTCCCCAAACACATCCAATCAAAATTTAGAGATAGCCATTTTGTTCAACGTTGTTGAAAGTTGTGGAAATTATATCTTTGAGGATGACACTCCCTCCACATCCCCCAGGGCTAGGGTTGTAAGTTATGCCCTGGGGGCATATAACGTTTTTATTGATTTGTCATAGGAACTTGAAAAAAGGCTCATTCGATTGGAAATTCAAAGGGCTAGTGCCTTTTTTAATAGTCAAAAGTGATTGGAGGGCAACTAACCCCCGTCTCACGTCCACCTTTTCCCCAAAGACATCTAATCAAAATTTTTAGATAGCCGTTTTGTTCAACGTAGTTAAAAGTTTTGAAAATTAGGTCTTTGAGGATGATAAATCCCTCAGAGCCCTCAGGGCAAGGGTTTTACATTATGCCCTAGGGGCATATAAGGTTTTTACAGAAAGAGTTGTCGTAGAAACTTCAAAAAGGGCTCACTCGATTGGAAATTGAAACGGCTAGTGCCCTTTTTAAAAGTCTTGGAAATTATGTTCCATTTTGTTCAACGTAGTTGAAAGTTCTGGAAATTTTGTCTTTGAGGATGACAAACCCCCACACCCCTCAGGGCAAGGGTTGTAAGTTATGCCCTGGATCCATATAAAGTTTTTATTGATAGCATTGTCGTAGAAACTTCAAAAAGGGCTCACTCAATTAGAAATTGAAAGGGCTAGTGCCCTTTTTAAAAGTCAAAAGTGATTGGAAGGCAACTAACCCCCCTCTCACACCCACCATTTCCCCAAACACATCCAATCAAAATTTTGAGATAGCCTTTTTTTTCAACGTTGTTGAAAGTTTTGGAAATTAGGTCTTTGAGGATGACACCCCCACAGCCCTCAGGGTAATGGTTGTAAGTTATGACCTGGGAGCATATAAGGTTTTTATAAAATAAATGTTGCTGTAGAAACTTCAAAAAAGGCTCATTTGATTTGAAATTGAAAGGACTAGTACCATTTTTAATAGTCGAAAATAATTGAAGGGCAGCTAACCCCCCTCTCAAACCCACCATTTCCCCAAATGCATTTAATCAAAATTTTGAGATGACCCTTTTGTTTAACGTATTTTAAAGTTCTGGAAATTAGGTCTTTGTGGATGAACCCCCCCCCCCCCCACAACCCTCAGGGTAAGGGTTATAAGTTATGCCGGGAGGGGGGGCATATAAGGTTTTTAAATAGTTGAAAATAATCAGAAACTATTAGGCGGATGATTTAAGACTTATTTGTTCTTTTGTGTTTTTTAAGGAAAAATTTGAAAAGAACGCTAGTAGTCCTATGTCGTAGCCAATGTGTATGCATGGAGGATCCTTCTGTTTTTTTTTTCCTTGAATCTTCTGTTTCTACCTCTATAGCTCTCTTTTCTTCTAAAGGGGATGCTACTGCTGTCATAGCCAATGTGTATGCATGGAGGATCCCTCTGTTTTTTGTTGTTCACGCCCACCATTTCCCCAAACACATGCAATGAAAATTTTGAGATATTCATTTTGTTCAACGTAGTTAAAAGTTCTGGAAATTAGGTCTTTTAGGATGATATCACCCTCAGAGCCCTCAGGGCAAGGGTTATAAGTTATACCCTGGGGGCATTTAAGGTTGTTATAGAAAATGTTGTCGTAGAAACTTCAAAAAAAGCCCATTTGATTGGAAATTGAAAGGGCTAGTGCCCTTTTAATAGTTGAAAGTGATTGGAGAGCAACTAACCCCCCTCTCATGCCCACCATTTCCCCAAACACATCCAATTTAAACTTTGAGATCGGAATTTTCTTTAACGTCGTTGAAAGTTCTGGACATTATGATTTTGAGGAGGACAAACCCCCCAAACCCCTCAGGGCAAGGGTTGTAAGTTATGCCCTGGGAGCATATAAGGTTTTTATAGAAAGCGTTTTCGTAGAGACTTCAAAAAGGGCTCCTTCGATTGGAAATTGAAAGGGCTAGTTTCCTTTTTAATAGTCGAAAGTGATTGGAGGGCAACTAACCCCCCTCTCACGCCCACCACTTCCCCAAAGACATCCAATCAAAATTTTGAGATAGACATTTTGTTCAAAGTAGTTGAAAGTTCTGGGAATTAGGTCTTTGCCAGCAGTAGTATAGATATAAAAGTTCCGAGCAGACAGGTAGCCAGTATAGATATAACAGTTCCGAGCAGACAGGTAGCCAGTATAGATATAACACTTCCGAGCAGACAGGTAGCCAGTATAGCTATAACAGTTTCAGGAGGGCAGGTACCCAGTATAGATATAACAGTTCCGAGCAGACAGGTAGCCAGTATAGATATAACAGTTCCGAGCAGACAGGTAGCCAGTATAGCTATAACAGTTTCAGGAGGGCAGGTAGCCAGTATAGTTATAACAGTTTCAGGATGGCAGGTAGCCAGTGTAGATATAATAGTTTCAGGAGGGCAGGTAGCCAGTATAGCTATAACAGTTTCAGGAGGGCAGGTAGCCAATGTAGCTATAACACTTTCAAGCGCACAGTCCCACCATATATCTATAATGCTTTCAAGCGCACAGTATTAATGATGATACTTTTCTTTTCCAATGATACGATTTTTTACATTCTAAGTATCTTCCCATTGATTTTTATGTAATTTGTGTTTGATGTAGGAATCGAACGTGAGACCCGTGATTTCCTAAGGTAAAAGAACGAGACGTTAATCGACTGAACCAACAAGCCATTGAACATATTTTGATTTTAGAAATACATCCAATGTATTGTTTCTGGGACATTGCCCAACTGATGTTAAGCGTCACAATATCGTAACAAGTTCATTCCATTTAACTGGAACAAGTTAAAGCACATTCGATTTATCAATTGGATTTTTAATAGGTGTTAAAAGTGACCTGTTTCGGGACATTTTTATGGCATCATCGTGAGAATATGCATACCACGATGATTTTGAGATGCAGACAATATCTTCTGATGCTTGGGCCCCAAGTCCTACCCCTATCCCTCAACCCTATCCCTCCATCCTCCCTCCAACCCTTCCCCCTCCCCTCCCACCAACTCCCCCCCCTATTTTTTGTTTGACAGTTTTTTTTACGGTTTTTTTTTAACTTTTTTTTACATCTCTTAGAATGTCATGAAACATACTTAAAACATAATAAAATACCATTTGATATTTTTCAACTTCAAAATGGGAATGATATAGATATGTGTGTCTTGACTTTTACCATTAGAAAAATAATGTTTGTAGTGACCATTTTTTTTTACTTTTTTTCTGAGTTTTTTTTTAAATAAACACAAACACACACACACACACACACACACACAAACAAACACAAACAAACACACCACACACAAACAAAAACACTCACAAACACACACACACACACAAAAAAACACACACACAAACATACACAAACACACACACACAAACACACATACACACAAACAAAATCACACAAACACTCACACACACACAAAAACACACAAACACACACACACACACACAAACGAACATAAACACACACACACAAACACACCACACACAAACACAAACACAAACAAAAAAAAACACAATAAATAAAAAAAAAACAAAAAACCAAAAAAACACAAACACACACACAACCACACACAAAAATAAAAAAATAAACCCACAAACAAACAGAAAAAGAAAAACAAACACAAAAACATACACAAACACACACAAACACACACACACACACACACATACACAAACACACACAAAAACACAAAAAAACAAAAACAAAAACACACACAAACACACAAAAACAAACACAAACAAACACACAAACACACAAACACAAACACACACAAACAAAAAAACACACACAAAAAAACACACAAACACACACACAAAAGCACACACAAACACACACACACACAAGAACACACTCGCACACACACAAACACACACACACAAACACACACACACTAACACACCCAAATATACAGACACATACTCACAAAAATAAAATCAGACACAGACAAAAACACACAAAAACAAAAACAAACACGCACACACAAACACACAAACACACACAAAAACACACACAAACACAAACACAAACACGCACACACAAAAACACACACACACATTCAAACACATACACACAAACAAAAACACACACTCACAAAAACACATACACAAACAAACACACACACGCAAACACACACACACACAAATACACACACAAACACACACACAAACACACACAAACAGAAACACACACACAAACACAAACACAAACACACACATACAATCACACACACACAAGCACAAACACACACACACACACAAACAGACACACAAAAGCGCAAGAACACACACACAAACAAACACAAAAACACACAAAAAAACACAAAAACACAAAAACAGACAAAAACACACCCAAACACACACACACACACACACAAACACCCACACAAACAACAAAAAACAAACACAAACAGACACACACAAGCACACAAACATACACACACAAACACACACACACAAAAACACACACACAAACACAAACAAAAACAAACAAAAACAAACACACACACAAACACACACACACAGGTAAAGAGAGTGAGACTATAGATTCAGACATACAAACCAACAAAGACAGGCACTGGGAGAAGCAAACATCCACCCAGACACATGGGCAAAGAGTGAGATAAAAACACATGCAAATACGTAGATTAAGACATCCAAACGGAAAAAGACATGCATTGTAATAAGAAAACCCCCGCCCAAAAACATAGGCAAAAGAGTGAGAGAAACAAAAACACATACAAATACGTAAATTCAGACCCACGAACCGAGAACTCACAGGCAAAACGAGTGAGAGAAACAAAAACACATACAAATACGTAGATTCAGACACACAAACCGAGAAAGACATGCATATGAAATAAGCAAACACGCGCCTAGACACACAGGCATAAAGAGTGAAAGATACAAAAAAAACATACAAATACGTAGATTCAGACCCGCAAACCGAGAAAGACATGAATTAGAATAAGCAACACACACACACAAAAACAAACACACAAACGAACACTCACACACACACAAACACACACACACACACACACACAAAAACAGAAACACAAACACACACACACAAACGCACACACACAAAAACACACACAAACAAACACACACACACAAACACACACAGGCAAAGAGAGTGAGACTATACATTAAGACATACAAACCAACAAAGAAATGCAATGGGAGAAGCAAATACCCGCTCAGATATAGAGGCAAAGAGAGAGATAAAAACACATGCAAATACATAGATTCAGACACACAAACCGAGAAAGACATGCATTGAAATAAGCAAACACCTGCCCAGACATACCGGCAAAAGGAGTGAGAGAGACAAAAACACATACAAATACGTAGATTCAGACACACAAACCGAGGACTCACAGGCAAAACGAGTGAGAGAAATAAAAACACATACAAATACGTAGATTCAGACACACAAACCGAGAAAGACATGCATATGGAATAAGCAAACACCTGCCCAGACACACAGGCAAAAAAAGTGAAAGATACAAAAAAACATACAAATACGTAGATTCAGACCCAAAAACCGAGAAAGAAATGCATTAGAATAAGCAAACACCCGCCCAAACACACAGGCAAAAAGAGTGAGAGAGACAAAAACACATACAAACATGTGTACTTAGACACACAGGCCGAGGAAGGCATGAATTGGAATAAGCAAATAGCTGCCCAGACACTTGGCAAAAAGAGTTAGATAAGCAAAAAAAACATAGAAATAAGTAGATTCAGAAACACAAACCGAGAAAGACATGCATTGGAATAAGCGAACACCCGCCCAGACTCACAGGCAAAAAGAGTGAGAGAGACTAAAACACATACAAATACGTAGATTTAGACACACAATCTGAGAAAGACATGCATTGGAATAAGCGAACACCCTCCCAAACTCACAGGCAAAAAGAGTGAGAGAGAGAAAAACACAGCCAAATACTTAGATTCAGACACATACACCGAGAAAGACATGCACTAAGATAAACAAACGACTGCCATGACGTAAGCCAAGAAGAGTGACCGAGATCAAAACATATTCAAATACATGGATTTAATCACAAAAACAAAGAAAGGCATGCATTAGAATAAGCAAACACCCGCCCAGACTCACAGGCGAAAAGATTGAGAGAGAGAAAAACACATACAAATATATAGATTCAGACACACAAACCGAGAAAGACATGCATTTGGAATAAGCAAACACCTGCCAAGACAAAGAGGCAAAAAGAGTGAGAGATACAAAGAGTGGCGCGCCACTCTAAGTGAACTTTGATTAACCCAGGTCTTTCTCGGTTTGTGGGCCTGAATCTACGTATTTGTATGTGTTTTTTTCTCTCTCACTCTTTTTGCCTGTTTGTCCGGGTGGGTTAGTACCTATCCCAATGCACGTAATCCTCGGATTTTAGGATTATATCTGTGCCTTTGTATGTGCTGTTGTCGCTCTATTACTTTTTGCCTGTGTGTTTGGGCGGGTGTTTGATTACTTACATACCTTTATTTCTAGGTTTTTGTTTCTGAATCTAAGTATTTGTATTTGTTTTTTTTCTCTATCACTCTTCTTGCCTGTGTGTCTGGGCGGGTGTTTTCTTTTTCTAATGCATGTCTTTCTCGGTTTGCGTGTCTGAATAAACGTATTTGTATGTTTTTTTGTATCTCTCACTCTTTTTGCCTGTTTGTCTGGGCGGGTGTTTGCTTATTCAAAATGCAGTGTCGCGCCACTCTAAATGAACCTTGATTAACCCAGGTCTTTCTCGGTTTGTGTGTCTGAATCTCCGTATCTGTATGTGTTTGTGTCTCTCACTCTCTTTTTCCCATTTTGTCCGGGCAGGTGTTTGCTTATTCCAATGTTAGACATCCGAGGTACTTGTGTCTGAATCTACACAGTTTTCTTCGTTTTTTGTCCCTCTCACTCTTTTCGTCTGTTTGTCGGGGCGGGTGTTTGCTAATTGCAATGCATGTCTTTCTTGGTTTGTTTGTCTGAATCTACGTATTTGTATGTGTTTTTTGTCTCTCTTACTCTTTTTGCCTGTGTGACTGGGCGGGTGTTTGCTTATTCTAATGCATGTCTTTCTCGGTTTGTGGGTCTGAATCTATGTATTTGTATGTGTTTTTGTCTCTCTCACTCTTTTCGCCTGTGAGTTTGGGCGGGTGTTTGCTTATTCCAATGCATGCCTTTCTCGGTTTGTGTGTCTGAATCTATGTATTTGTATGTGTTTTTGTCTCTCTCACTCTTTTTGCCTGTGTGTCTGGGCGGGTGTTTGTTTATTCAAATGCATGCCTTTCTCGGTTTGTGCGTTTGAATCTACGTATTTGTATGTGTTTTTGTCTCTCTCACTCTTTTTGCCTGTGTGTCTTGGCGGGTGTTTTCTTATTCCAATGCATGCCTTTCTCGGTTTGTGTGTCTGAATCTACGTATTTGTATGTGTTTTTGTCTCTCTCATTCTTTTTGCCTGTGAGTTTGGGTGGGTGTTTGCTTATTCCAATGCATGTCTTTCTCGGTTTGTGCGTCTAAATCTACGTATTTGTATGTGTTTTTGTCTCTCTCACTCTTTTTACCTGTGAGTCTGGGCGGGTGTTCGCTTATTCCAACGCATGTCTTTCTCGGTTTGTATGTCTCATTCTTTTTGTCTTTCTCACTCTTTTTGCCTGTGTGTCTGGGCGGATGTTTGCTTATTCTAATGCATGTCTTTCTCGGCTTGTGTGTCTGAATCTACGTATTTGTATGTTTTTTTTGTCTCTCTCACTCTTTTTGCCTGTGTGTCTGGGCGGATGTTTGCTTATTCTAATGCATGTCTTTCTCGGTTTGCGGGTCTGAATCTACGTATTTGTATTTTTTTTTTTGTATCTTTCACTCTTTTTGCCTGTGTGTCTGGGCGGGTGTTTGCTTATTTCACATGCATGTCTTTCTCGGTTTGTTTGTCTGAATCTACGTATTTTTATGTGTTTTTGTGTCTCTCACTCTTTTTGCCTGCGAGTTTGGGCGGGTGTTCGCTTATTCCAATGCATGTCTTTCTCAGATTGTGTGTCTAAATCTACATATTTTTATGTGTTTTTGTCTCTCTCACTCTTTTTGCCTGTGAGTCTGGGCGGGTGTTCGCTTATTCCAATGCATGTCTTTCTCGGTTTGTGTTTCTGAATCTAAGTATTTGTATGTGTTTTTTGTCTATCTCAATCTTTTTGCAACGTGTCTGGGCGGGTGGTTGCTTATTCCAATGCATGTCTTTCTCTGTCTGTGTGACTTAATCTACTTGTTTTTATGTGTTTTTGTCTCTCTCACTCTTTTTGCCTGTGTGTCTGGGCGGGTGTTTGCTTATTCTAATGCATGTCTTTCTCGGTTTGCGGGTCTGAATCTACGTATTTGTATGTTTTTTTTGTATCTTTCACTCTTTTTGCCTCTGTGTCTGGGTGGGTGTTTGCTTATTTCAAATACATGTCTTTTCGGTTTGTGTGTCTGAATCTACGTATTTGTATGTTTTTATTTCTCTCACTCTTTTTGCCTGTGAATCCTCGGTTTGTGTGTCTGAATATACGTATTTGTATGAGTTTTTGTCTCTCTCACTCTTTTTGACTGTGTGTCTTGGCGGGTGTTGGCTTATTCCAATGCATGTCTTTCTCGGTTTGTGTGTCTGAATCTATATATTTGCATGTGTTTTTATCTCACTCTTTGCCTATGTGTCTGGGCGGATGTTTGCTTCTCCCAGTGCCTGTCTTTGTTGGTTTGTATGTCTGAATCTATAGTCTCACTCTCTTTACCTGTGTGTTTTTGTGTGTGTGTGTTTGTTTGTGTGTGTTTTTGTGTGTGTGCGTTAGTTTGTGTGTTTGTGTGTTTGTGTTTGTGTGTTGGTGTGTTGGTGTGTTTGTGTGTTTGTGTGTGTGTGTTTGTGTTTTTGTGTGTTTGTGTGTGTGTGTTTGTGTGTTTTTGTTTTTGTGTGTGTGTTTGTTTGTTGTTGTGTTTTGTCTTGATTTAGTTTGTGTGTGTGTGTGTGTGTTTTTGTGTTTGTGTGTGTTTTTTTTTGTGATTTTGTTTTTGTGTTTGTTTGCGTGTTTGTTTGTTTATGTGTGTTTTTGTGTCTTTTTGTGTTTGTGGGTGTGTGTGTTTCTGTGTTTTTTGTGTGTTTGTGTGTGTGTGTATGTGTGTGTGTATCTGTGTTTGTGTGTGTTTGTGTGTGTGTGTGTTTGTGTGCGTGTGTTTGTATTTGTGTGTTTGTGTGTGTTTGTTTGTGTATTTGTTTGTTTTTATTTGTTTTTCTTTGTTTTTTTTTTTGTTTGTGTGTGCGTTTGTATGTGTGTGTTTGTGTGTGTGTGTGTTAGTGTGTGTGTGTGTGAGTGTGTTTGTTTTTGTTTGTGTGTGTGTGTGTGTGTGTGTATGTGTTTTTGTGTTTGTGTTTATGTGTATTTGTTTGTGTGTGTTTGTGTATGTGTGTCTGTGTGTTTGTTTGCGTGTTTTTGTGTGAGTTTGTTTTTGTTTGTGTGTGTGTGTGTTTGTGTGTGTGTGTTTGTGTGTGTTTTGTGTGTGTGTGTGTGTGTGTTTGTGTGTGTGTGTTTGTGTGTGTGTTTTTGTTTGTGTTTTTGTGTTTGTTTGTATGTGTTTTTGTGATTGTATTTGTGTGTATTTTACTGTTTTTTTTTGTATGTGCTTTTGTGTGTTTTTATGTGTTTGTGTGTGTGTTTGTGTTTGTGTTTGTTTTTTTGTGTGTGTGTATTTGTTTTTGACTTTGTGTGTTCTTTCTTTTGTGTGTTTTTTTGTGTTTGTTTGTGTGTGTTTGTGTGTGTGTGTGTGTGTGTGTTTTTGTGTGTTTTTTTTTGTGTGTGTGTGTGTTCGTGTGTTTTTGTTTGTTTTTTTGTTTGTGTGTGTGTGTGTTTGTGTGTGTGTGTGTGTGTTTGTGTGTGTGTTTGTGTGTTTGTTTGTGTTTGTGTGTATGTTTTTGTGTGTGTTTGTGTATGTGTTTTGTGTTTGTGTGTGTGTGTTTGTGTGTGTGTGTGTTTGCGTGTGTGTTTGCGTGTGTGTGTTTGTGTGTGTGTCTTTGTTTTTGTCTGTTTGTTTTGGTGTGTGTGTTTGGTTTTTTTTTTTTTTTGGTTTTTTTTTTTTTTTGTGTGTGTGTGTGTGTTTGTGTGTGTGTCTGTGTTTGTGTGTGTTTGTGTTTGTGTGTGTGTGTTTGTGTGTGTGTGTGTTTGTTTGTGTGTGTGTGTGAGATTTTTTTAGTATGGTTGAGTGTTTGTTTGTTTGTTTGTTTGTTTCTGTGTGTGTTTGTGTGTGTGTGTGTGTTTATGTGTGTGTGTTTGCGTGTGTGTTTTTGTGTTTGTGTCTTTGTGTGTGTGTGTTTGTTTGTGTGTTTTTTTGTGAGTGTTTGTGTGTGCGTGTGTTTTTGTGTGTTTGTGTGTGTGTGTGTTTGTGTGTGTGTGTGTGTTTGTGTGTGTGTGTGTAATTTTGTTTTTTTGTTTGGTTTTATTTGTGTTTGTGTGTTTTTTTGTGTGTGTGTTTGTATGTTTGTTTGTGTATGTGTTTGTGTGTGTTTGTGTGTGTGTTTGTGTGTTTGTGTGTTTGTGTGTGTTTCTGTGTGTTTGTGAGTTTTTTATTGTTTGTGTGTTTGCGTTTGTTTCTGTATTTTTTTGTGTTTGTGTCTGTTTGTGTGTGTGTTTGTTTTTTTGTGTGTGTATATGTGTGTGTGTATGTGGGTATGTGTGTGTGTGTTTGTATGTGTTAGTGTATGTGTGTGTGTTTGTGTGTGTGTGTTTTTTTGTTTATTTATTTTTTTGTATGTGTGTGTGTATTTTTGTGTGTGTCTGTGTATGCTTGTGTGTATGTTTGTTTGTGTTTGTTTGTATTTTTGTGTGTTTGTGTGTGTTTTGGTTTTTTAGTATGTTTGTGTCTTTGTTTTTGTGTTTGTGTGTGTGTGTTCGTTTGTGTGTTTGTGTGTTTATCTTTTTGTTTTTTTGTTTGTGTGTGTGTGTGTGTTCTTTTTTTTGTGTGTTTGTTTGTGTGTGTTTGTTTGTTTGTTTTTGTGTGTGATTTTTTTATAGATAGTGTTTGTGTGTTTGTGTTTTTTTTTTTGTTTATTTGGTGTGTTTGTGTGTTTGTGTGTGTGTTTGTGTGTTTGTGTGTGTGTGTTTGTTTGTTTGTTTGTGTTTGTGTTTTTGTGTTTGTATGTGTGTGTGTGTTTGTGTTTGTGTGTGTGTTTGTGTTTGTGTGTGTTTGTGTGTGTGTGTGTTTGTGTGTGTCTTTGTGTGGGTGTCTTTGTATGGGTGTGTGTGTGTTTGTGTGTGTGTTTGTGTGTTTGTATGTGTGTGTGTTTTTGTGTGTTTTTGTTTGTGTGTGTGTGTGTTTGTGTTTGTTAAAAAAAAACTCAGAAAAAAAAAGTAAAAAAAAATGGTCACTACAAACATTATTTTTCTAATAGTAAAAGTCACGACACACATCTATATCATTCCCATTTTGAAGTTGGAAAATATTAAATGTGATTTTATTAGGTTTAAGTATGTTTCATGTCATTCTAAGAGATGTAAAAAAAAGTTTAAAAAAAAACAAAAAACAAAAAGTTGGGGGGGGGGGGGTATTTGGTGGGAGGGAGGAGAGGGAGGGGTTGGAGGGAGGGTGGAGGGATAGGGTTGAGGGATAGGGGTAGGACTTGGGGCCCAAGCATCAAAAGATATTGTCTGTCTAGTATGCATCTCAAAATCATCGTGGTATGCATATTCTCACGATGATGCCATAAAAATGCCCCGAAACATGTCACTTTTAACACCTATCAAAAATCCAATTGATAAATCGAATGTGCCTGAACTTGTTCCAGTTCAATGGAATGAACTTGTTACGATATTGTGACGCTTAACATCAGCTGGGCAATGTCCCAGAAACAATACATTGGATGTATTTCTAAAATCATACTATGTTCAATGGCTTGTTGGTTTAGTCGATTAACGTGTCCTTTATTTACCTTTGGAAATCACGGGTCTCACGTTCGATTCCTACATCAAACACAAATTACATAAAAATCAATGGGAAGATACTTAGAATGTAAAAAATCGTATCATTGGAAAAGAAAAGTATCATCATTAATACTGTGCGCTTGAAAGCATTATAGATATATGGTGGGACTGTGCGCTTGAAACTGTTATAGCTACACTGGCTACCTGCCCTCCTGAAACTGTTATAGCTACACTGGCTACCTGCCCTCCTGAAACTGTTATAGCTACACTGGCTACCTGACCTCCTGAAACTGTTATAGTTATACTGGCTACCTGCCCTCCTGAAACTGTTATAGCTACACTGGCTACCTGTCTGCTCATAACTGTTATATCAATACTGGCTAACTGTCCGCTCGGAACTGTTATAGCTAGACTGGCTACCTGCCCTCCTGAAACTGTTATAGCTATACTGGCTACCTGTCTGCTCGGAAGTGTTATATCTATACTGGCTATCTGTCTGCTCGGAACTGTTATATCTATACTGGCTACCTGTCTGCTCGGAACTGTTATATCTATACTACTGCCAGCGTTGTCGTAGAAGCTTCAAAAAGGACTCATTCAATTGTGAATTGAGAGGGCTATTAACCTTATGCCCTGGGGGTATATAATGTCATATAGAAAGTGTTGTCATAAAAACTTCAAAAAGGGCTCTTTCGATTTGAAATTGAGAGGGATATTGCCCTTTTTAATAGTCGAAAGTAATCAGAGGGAGAATCGCCCCCCCCACGCCCATCATTTCCCCAAGCATTTCCGATCAGCATTTTGATATGGCCATTTTGTTCAACGTAGTTAAAAGGTATGGAAATTATGTCTTTGAAGATGACTACCCTCCCCCTATAGCCCTCAGGACACGGGTCATAAGTTATGCCCCTGGGACATATAACGTTTTTATAGAAATTTTTGTCGTCGAAGCTTCAAAAAGGGATCATCCGATTGGAAATTGAGAGGACTAGTGCCTTTTTTATTAGTCGAAAGTGATCAGAGGGCAAATGTCTCCCTCCTCGCCTATCATTTCCACAAACACTTTGACACTTTGACAACAAAATTTTGATATAGCCATTTTGTTAAGCCTATCAGAAAGGTCTGGAAATTATGTCTTTGAGGACGACAAATCCCCCCAGCCCTCAGGGCAATTGTTTTAAGTTATTCCATGGGTAAATAGGGCCTTTATAGAAAGTGTGGTCATGAATACTTTAAAGGGGGCTCACTGGAATTGTAATTTTAAACTTTATCGACCTCCTTAAGAGTCAAAGTGATCAGAGTCGAGCTACCATCTCCCCCTAGATAGATGTCATATTGTCCTGAAACGTTTCCATTAAAATTTCTAGATATTCATTCTATTCAAAATAGTCTAAATATCATATAACAAGGCTTTTGGGGTTGAAACAAACCCCAGAGATTAGGGGCAAGGGTTGTAAGTTATGCCCCGGGGCTATTAAACGTTTTTATGGATGGGATGGTTGTTTAACTTCATAAGAGGCTCAGTCTTTCTCCCTGGAAAAGACTGTCAATATGAAATGAACAGAAATTAACCAAAAAAAACTTTTTGCACAAAACAAATTTTAAAAATAAGTAAAGAACTCCATTAAACTAAAAATGAACAAAAATAGAATCAAATAATCTACCAAGCTTACAACTACCACACATCAGGATCAATAAACAAATGAAACCAAAAACAAACAGAAATTAAAATAAGTCAAACTCAAAACGAGCAGAAATTGATCAGAGTAGGGTTCTAAGCCATATGCTTTCTAAAAGCCAGAATATAATTTGTACTTTACTGAAAAAAGTCTTTTAAATGTTTTCAATTTCTGAACATAAAGAAATCAAAAATTAATCAATATTTTAAGGAATAAATATCAGCATATGTATATTAAACTTAGAATGCACTTTTTTTCAGTAAATTCATTTGAGTTTTTTCAGTAAAGTACAAATTATATTTTGGCTTTTAGAAAGCATAGGGCTTAGAACCCTACTCAAATTAATTTCTGCTCGTTTTGAGTTTGACTTATTTTAATTTCTGTTTGTTTTGGGTTTCATTTATTTATTGATACTGATATGTGGTAGTTGTATGCTTGGTAGATTATTTGATTCTATTTTTGTTCATTTTTGGTTTAATGGAGTTCTTTACTTTTTTTTGAAAAACTTATTTTGTGCAAAAATTTTTATTTGATTAATTTTCCTAAAAAGGATAATAAATGTTTTTTTTCCAAATCCTTCTCTAAAATTTTTGATATTGTCAGTAGCAATGAAATTGGAAGATAATCATTAATTTAAGCTACAACTGCCTTTTTATGGAGTGTTCGATGTAATCTGCGAAGCAATAACTTCTGTTTGTTTTAGGTTTCAACTTCTCTTTTTACTTCCGTAAGAAAACTTTGTTTTTTTCATTAATTTTCCTTAAAAATGAGAAGATTTTTTTTTTTTTTTTAATCCTTCTCTAAAATTTTAGATATTGGCAGTAGCAATGAAATTGGAAGATAATTATTTGTTTATGTCACGACTGCCTTTCTTATGAAGTGCTCTTTGAGGCCATTATTATTTTTATTACGAAAACCTGTCTTCATACAAAAAGAGAATGACACAGCACTACAAAAAAAAAGCAAAAACAATAACAAAAAGCAAAAGAGCACTGTACAACTATGACAATGTAACTACTGTCGAAGAAGTTGGTTCCAAGCATGTTTTGAAATATTTCGGTTGTTTTTCTGCATAAATTTAGCAACGGCTAAAGAAGAATCTGCTATATGGAGATTGTTGATGGGCTTTGAACTGCGTGTCCAAATTGGACATCTCAGTAACTTAGGTATTTTGCGAAACGGAAGACATTGGAGCGGATTTTTAATTTAGCAGCATTTGTAAGAATCTTCCAGAAGGGTGCAATGTAGAGGACGTGGGGAGAGCAACTGTACTGTGTAGCGTTGCCGGATAACGGTGATTGAAACGAAACTTAGCAGAGACTATGGAAGCATGTGAAGCTGATATGCAGCGTTTGATGCCTTCACTTTAGAGATGATGAGTGTGAGAAATTTTACTTCCAATGGGAATATCGAGATAAGTAATTTGGTCAGACGGGTGGATTTTTAATTTCAGAGTACAATTTCATCAGGAAGCGGGCCTTTCCAGTTAAAAAGCACTACGTTGGACTTCTCACCATTAAATTCAAGACCAGATTTTAAGTATTCTGTTTGCGGTTTTTGGAAAGTTTCAGAGATTTTGTCCAAAGTTTGTCTGATGTTAAAAATGTCATCAGCATAAGGGATCAAGGAGATATTGAGGCCAGAGAGAACGCAAGACATCTCACACTGTTCCTGAGCTTTGAGGACATAATTATTGAAATAACAAGCTGGGGCTAACCTTGCCATATTGTGATCTATATTTTGATCTATGTTGACGAGGGGCATCTAAAAAACATGGAGGAGGGGGCTGGTTGTCTTCCAACGACGTTTCAATGCCCCCCTCAACATGCCCTGGGAGTTTCAACTTAATTCCTTCTGCTATTCCTGAGATGTTGCTGATACGCCCTTTAGACAGCCAGCATGTCCATAGTGTGTTTTGATTTTTCTCAACAACCCCCTCAACATTTCCTGAAAGTTTCACATTAATACCCTAAGGCTTTTTGGAGACCCAGGATCAAGTATGCCCCCTTTTCCCAAAAGCAAACTCTATATGCAAACAATGGGTAACTTGCATTACTTACAGCCCTCACCCAAGGGGCTTTGGGGGGGGGGGGTCACCGATTTTTACCTCATCTCAATAGCTAAAATTTGTTATTTGAAATGAATACTTTTTACATTCTCTCTATCCATGATTAAAGTCCATTTATTCATTGGCTTATTGGCTTATTGGCATTTATTCATTGGCTGCTCTTCGTCATTTACAATATTCATTCTAATTTTTCTAACATAAGGAGCCAGTTTGTTGGTAATATTTCATATTTGAATTGAAGAAACAAGCGAATTTGAGAAAGTACAATTTTAGTTGCATTGTAAGTTTGCAACTATTAATCGGATCATTTAAGACTTATTCGTTATTTTGTGTTTTTTATGGAAAAATTTGAAAAGAACGCTAGTAGTCTTATGTCGTAGCCAATGTGTATGCATGGAGGATCCCTGTTTTTTTTTTTTTTTTTTTTTTTTTTTTTTTTTTTTTTTGAATCTTCTGTTTCTACCTCTATGTTGTTTTTTTCTTTGGATCTTATGTTTCTACCTCTATAGCTCTCTGTTCTTCTGAAGGGGATACTACTGCTGTCATAGCTAATGTGTATGCATGGAGGATCCCTCTGTGTTTTTTTTGTCGTTTTTTTCTTTAGATCTTCTGTTTCTACCTCTATAGCTCTCTTTTCTTCTGAAGGGGATACTACTGCTGTCATAGCTAATGTGTATGCATGGAGGATCCCTCTGTTTTTTTGTTTTTTTTTTTTTTTTTTTTTTTTTTTTTTAGATCTTCTGTTTCTACCTATATAGCTCCCTTTTCTTCTGAATGGGATACTACTGCTTTAGGTTTATTTATTTTGTGTGATATTTGAAAAAGATGTTTTTTCTGCCCAAATATCGGCATTATGTGTGCTTTCCAACATTTTCCTGGGGCAATCAAAATTATTGAATGAATGCTTTGCTGGGGAGAGGGGGGGGGGGATATTTCATATGTGCAGTTAAAATAGAATGATCTTTTACATATTCTAAATCCTTGGTTTTGGGTCTCACGCCGATGCATCTTGGAACTACGTGTGCTTTGTGGCTGGTTTTCTGTCCCGTTTTCGTAAAATGTGTTCATCTAGTTCTCTAGCCGTGACTTAGCTAGGTTTTTCGGAGTCTAAATTTGATCTCTGTACATTTTTAAACTATCTATTTATGGTCAGTTATTCCCATAAACCTGATTTAGCTAATCTTTTTCTTCACTATTTTATGTAAATTTAAATTGTCTAAAGCTAGAACCCGAAATTTCCAAAACAATGTATCATTTTGACTTGAGTAATGTTCTGATTGCAGCCTCGGTTTGGGGGCTTGCACTGTATGCCTCCTTGTATACAAGAGCAAAAGTACTACAGTAACTGCGAGCTTTTTCAAGACTACGACACGTCAACGAATATGTACGAACATTTTGTTTGCACGACCAATAGACATCCTCAGTAAAATAGAAGTGAAAGTAAATAAAAACAAACAAAATAGCTTATAATTCATTAATCCTTTATAAAAAAAATCAGAAAGTCAAAATTAAAAGGGCCTTTGCGTCTTACTCGCAAATATTTGTTTAGTTGTCAGTGCCCTGAAAAAGTCCTCATTTAGTGAAATTATTTTGTGGTCTTCGTAGTTACTCCTGCCTCTTTTGCTGGAAGTATGTATACCCATTCCATTCTGACGAGCTTGAAGCCCTTGGAAATCCCTATTTTATGTCGGTCTCTCAATAGCTTAGCCTAATAAGTTATTTATATAAATTCGAAATTAGATCTTTACGAATGTCTCACTATCTTAATGTTACAGGATTTTTGAAAAATCTGGAGCAAAAGTTGTGGTGGATGAAACTTCGCTGGAATATATAGATGGGGCAACGATTGACTACCAGGAGGAGTTGATAAGATCTGCTTTTCGTGTTTTAAAGAACCCTAAGGCTGAAGGAGGATGCTCCTGTGGTGTTTCATTTTCTATTAAAATTGACTAGTCTTGTTAGTTCATCGCTATAAATGAGTTAGAATTAGATTGTCGTTAAAATTCTACTTTATATATATATAAGAGTACAGGCTATCCCAGGGTATGCAGTTCAACATTTTTGTTTCAAGGCATACACGAGCTGTAGAATGGACCAAAACAACCCAAGATAATCTTCGAGCACTGAGGAAAAAGATTCAAACAGAAGAAATTTGCAAATCCTAAGTTTGGTCTAAATGCTGGGTTCTCAATGAAATCATGCTTCAGTACCCACACTAGTGCTCTTTGGGATCTAAAACGTGGTAGTAGATAATCAGTAAAATATTCGTTCTTTATTATAATAATAAACAACGACCTCTTGCCTATACTAAATTTTATACGCCACTTAATTATAGTATAGGTTAGTAATTCCACAGATAGATTGGCACTGGAACATCGTAGAGAGTTTTTTAATGGCTCATTTTAAAGGAAATTAATGGGGTTAAAAACCTTTTGTAATTATAAACAAATTATTTTTAAAATAGAATAATTTTTCTTACGAAATAACATTAAAAGAAGATCATTACAACAACAAACCATTGCATACATTGGATCATACATTAAAGAGCGAACTTTAGTCCATAGTAACTAAAGTATTATAAGGAATCATTATGTAGATGATGAATTTTCCTTAAGAATTGGGGAATGCTTTCTATTGTATTGTATAAAGGATCAGTCAAGTTAATCTTAGGCAGTGCTTTTTCTTTTCCTGCTCAGATAGGCTTGCACTGGAACAACATAGAGAGCTGTTTAATAACTAATTTTAAAGGAAATTGAAGTGGCTAAAAACGTTTTGTAGTTAAAAAAATTAATTTTCAAGATTTAATCAATTTTTTATGAAATTTTTATTAGGGACAGTTATCGTTTCTTACTAGGCTTTTAGCTACCGCTTCAACCCGAATTTTGTCAATTAAAAAAACACTTGGATAAGACAAATTCCTGATGTTAAAATAATATAGGATACAGCAGTGTTAAAGAAATATGCAGTTTTTCTTAAAAATTTTATTAGATTTTTAATTTTTTTTTTTAAATTTTAAAAGGCACTAGATGTGGCAGTTTCCTCTAAAATGAGCCATTAAACAGCTCTCTACGGTGTTCCAGTGCCCCGCTATCTGAGGAAAAGAAAAAAGAAAAGAAGATACTATGTATGCAGACTTTCGTAGTTGCAGCCACTTTTCTTGATTTTTACATATAAGATTGATATAATTCATCATAATTGGGATAACTCAATCCCATATAAAAGTTATTTTAAAGTGTAGGCAATGAATACATTTTTCAAATCGAAGTTCAGTACTTATGGCTTTCTGCCCCACCACGACCAAATCCCCCTGGCCCAAAGAGTGAAGCATAACATGGAACATGACAGTAAGGCTTCCCTTCTCCTTGAGCATGGCTTCCAGGAGTTAGCACTTTATTGCATTTTTCACATCTCAAACACTGCCTATGCCATTCTTTATTAAGCGAAACTTTCCTTTCAGCAAAATACACAGGTTTATTACAACGCGGACAATTTGGCATCTTCAATATTATATATTTATTGCTCAACAATGACGAGTTAATGTCACGCGTCGAGTAGCAAGAACTTAACAAAAAACAGAACTAATTCTTAAATTTTAGGGAATGTTTCTAGTTTGAAATAAAAATTAAAAATTATGTCTCGGACATCATAAATATTTTTGCAGTTTATATCATGAACTTAAAACAAAGATAAAATAAAAAATTGAATTTCTTTTCTACGGAAATATAGCAAAAAAGATACGCGCTTTAGAAGTTCATCCAAAAAAAGTTTGTTTACAAATTTTTTAATCCAAACTAGAATAATACCTGACAATTTTTTAATTAGTTTTGTTTTTGTCTCCTAGAAACAAAATTTTCTTTGTTGGCTTAATCGCTAAAGTTATTATGTAAACTGCAAAAATATTTATGATGTCTAACCAATACTATTAATTTCTTTAATTTAAACTACAAAAATACATGAACATTTTAAAATTAGTTTTGCTTTTTGTCTCCTGGAACCAAAATTTTTTTCATCTCAGTTCAAAGTTATTATTGTATCCTGGAACCAAACTTTTTTTGGTTTGTAAAACGTAAAGTACGTATCTCCATATTATTGTCTTATAATTCCAATTATTTTAGTTTTCAGTTCAGAATCGCTAAACTTATTATGTAAACTGCAAAAATATTTATGGTGTCAAACCAATAATACTAATTTTGTAATTCAAACAAGATAAATACCTGAAAATTTTAAAATTAGTTTTTTTTTATGTTTTTTTTTTTTTGGCTGTCTCAATTTTCCCTTCTCGATACCCCTGATCCGTTACATACCTCTGTCTTGCTCTTTCATGTTTCATTTTCTTAAATCCTGGATCACATGGCATGTTAGTAGCAATCCTTACGCGTGCTCGAGCTTTATTGCGTTCGGTGGCATTTTTATCTCTTTTAAATAAACTTTTCTTATATTTCAGGATGTTAGCTTTATTTTTTGTGTAGTAAAGTTTTTTATTAGTAGAAATTTGGATTGCTCTATTTTGATATTTTTTTTGGTTATTCTTTCTTTTTTTCCATTCGCGTGAGACCATATTTTTTCAATTTTTAAAATTATTAAATATTATTGCAGTTCAACATTTTTGTTTCAAGGCATACACGAGCTGTAGAATGGACCAAAACAACCCGAGATAATCTTCGAGCACTGAGGAAAAAGATTCAAACAGAAGAAATTTGCAAATCCTAAGTTTCGTCTAAACGCTGGGTTCTCAATGAAATCATGCTTCAGTACCCACACTAGTGCTCTTTGGGATCTAAAACGTGGATACCAGCCTGCTAATTTTGGTAACCAATGACATTAAAGGCTGGAATAGCAGCTTGATAATTCCGATATCTAAGAAAACCGTTAAATAAAATAGATAGCATTATAGGATCCCCCTGTAATTATGAATACAGCTGTAGCTGCAACCTGGTAAAGGACGAACCACTTCCCATAGCAACGAAAAATTAAAAAGTCGTTAAAAATAACTAGTATTTGAGAAAAATTTCTCATTTCTAGCTGATTCAGAAATGTCTTAATAGTAAAATGTTATTTTGAGTGTGATAATATAGAGGAACCATGGATGATTTTTATAGACGACTTTACAATTCTGGTTCTGTGAAGGAGAACCGGAGGTAACAGATCAATGAAAGTTTGTTTCTAGTTCTCCTCCACTCCTGTTGTAACGGGTTTAGCAAGTGCTGATCTCATTTGCATCCTGTGCAAATGGAGGTACTATCATCCCATCGATATTATTTTTTTAGTTTTCTTAAGCATCCAAGTTATCTGCCTTTATTTTATTGGTAATATCATGCTATCTATACTACTTTAAATATTTTTCCGAGCATTGAAATTAGCGAAGGGCATCTCCCAGTTTAGATACCTTTAAGCATATTGGGTACCAAAATTAGTAATATGCTGCATCGACTTTAGATCCAAAGAGACTCAATTCGGGTTCCGAAGAACCCACTTCAACAATGTCAAAATATTTTACACCCTCTCCCAATTTTTATATTGGTTTCCCAAATTAAGTTCATTTAGTCTAAATAATTAAATTGTCTCTTCAGTGTGGTGCCTAAGATTCTTATTATCCTTCCTTTTTAAATGGAGTTACTATATTTTGTGGTACAATTCGAAATTCTTCATTTTCATTACTTAAATAGCTTCAAATGCTCAACATAATCTTACAAATTTATTGAGTTGAGGCCCATGACTTTTTTCCAGATGATTTACTTATATTATATATATATAATTGAGCAGGAAATTTGTTCTCCATTCTGGACAGGAGGGGAGGCTGAAGTAGAAGCGTTAAATAGGGTGAGTTCACACAAGTTACACAATCAGACATTTTCATGCTGCAACGAGTTTGTAGTAGAGATAATTTATTTTAATTTGGATGACCGATATAAAAGAAAATAGACAAGAAATATAAATATATTTCCTAGGTTTTAGTATTTGAGCAACATTTTCATTCATAGATGATGCTCCAGGGGTTTTGTGTAACATTATTATGTGGTAATAACCACTAGTTATGTGCAAATAGCGACGAAAACCACACTGCCTTTCCATCATAAAAAAAAATAAGTAGAACAACAGGGAAATTTTTATACAAGACAGTGGAACGCAACTTTAAATGAATATTTCGACCCTATATCCAAGGGCCGTCCTCATCAAAACAGACGAAGAGAATAAAAACACTATAAAAGAAACTTGCATTAAAATTCAATCATTAAAACTGTTTAAAAATGTTTTAAAACAGCCCTAATATCATTACTTCAAGCAAGTAATGATAGGACAGTAAAGGACATTCAACCATGTCCTGGTTGAACTTCCTTGAAGTAATGATATTAGGGCTGTTTTAAAACATTTTTAAACAGTTTTAATGATTGAATTTTAATGTAAGTTTCTTTTATAGTGTTTTTATTCTCTTCGTCTGTTTTGATGAGGACGGCCCTTGGATATAGGGTCAAAATATTCATTTAAAGTTGCGTTCCACTGTCTTGTATAAAAATTTCCCTGTTGTTCTACTTATTTTTTTATACTAGTTATGTGGTAAGGAAAGCTGTTTATTTGTTGTGTCTCCTGTGCAAGGATTACATAAAACACTAAAAGGATTACTGTGATAAACAGTGCGAGTATGTTTGTCACAATGAGACCTGCTTTGCTGTGTATTCGTCCCCCCTTTTTTTATCCTAGGATCTATATAAAGTTATGTTCGTTGTTATGAAGATAATGAGCCTATTAGCATATGATAGGTATTCAATTTGTTACCATTACATTTTTTTCCTTGCAATATGAATTGCATTAATGTCAGCCATATTTTGTCATTTCCTAATAATTCCCATTCATTTATAAAGTAAGATAAAGTAGGCCTAGCATTTTAAGGTTCCAATACGCTCATCTGAAGGCTTGAAAAATGAAATTTTTTTCCTAGATGGGGTTGTTCTGTTCAATTACTTATTAGAAATCAAGTTGATGGCAAATGAGACATTTATTTCCAAAGGATAATCTATTATCAAGAAGTTAAGCGAAATCCAAGAGATTAATTCTAATTTAACTTTCATTAATCTTACTATAAAAATCTTTTGGGCTATTGGATATATCAGAAAAATCCAGTCCCGCGTACCAAGACGAGCTGGAAAACCTCTAAAATACAGTTCTATCCACACCCTTCTCTTCGTGCCCTGGCTTTAACTGACTTTACATTGTTTTTGCTGATAAAAAAATAAATGACAGCTGGCCAGTGTTGCCAACGCTTTGAAACAAACTGTACCAGTTTTCCGATTAAAACTGTACCGCAAGAAAATGATTTGTACCTTAGGAACAATAGGTTAAAAATTTGCCATTACAATATGAAAATTTTCAATAAACTAAAACCTGGAACAGATATTTGAGTCAAAAAGAAGTCAAGTAAAACCTAAATGTACCAGGACATCTGATTGTACCAAAAAATTTCCAAATGTACTGCTCTCTACCAGGACCTCTAAATTGTACCAAAAACGGTACAATTGTACCGCGTTGGCAACGCTGCAGCTGGCCCTCCGAATGGCAGAAGAGAGGAATGTTAAAAATATAGGACGATATTGTCTTCATTTTATTTGGTTTATTCTTTCACTACCTCTATCTTACTATTATTGTTACGTACTACAAATCCTATTACACCATAAATACTGCACATATCAGAAAAGAAAGAACAAAAAGAGAGAAGAGAACGTACTGACTTTATATAAAATAAATAGAAACTGCAATTGCGCAAATAACAAATAATATCAAGCTGTATTTACATTGTATACAAAGTCTCAACCATGCACGGCGCTAAGGCAGAAGCTAGATAGGAAGGTCCACCATCGTTCTGTTATTTTTTTCATTTAGTGAAGTTACAGCTTTCACAGGGTTGGCTACTCTGAAGCTCCAAACTAAGCTCCGTTTTCAGGCTACCCACATCCGACACAGTGTTCGACACGGGTGCTGCAGATTATCGTTTAAAGTGCCATGCTCAACACATCAAACTCGTAAGATGAAAACGCTTTAAAGTTTGGCTGGGTTAAACACGGAGAACCTAAAAACGTTTTTTGTCGAATCTACTCAAAATATGCTTCAAACCCGGTGCCAGAAAACACAGTTATATTCTTTAACATCAGGCCCTTTGAACAGGGTTGAAAAAAATCCTGTCTTTTTTGCAGGATTTCAAAGTAGGTGGTAAGTTGACAGTAAGTGGTCAAAATACGATACGATTTGATCATTTTGACTGGTTTTCTGTCTTATTTGAATCCATGAGTGTCTTCTATTTAAAACCTCGTGTCGAATTAAAGCAATTGTTAAATCAGTTGTTCCAGTTAGTAACGTTCGTTAGCGGCTTCGAAATAGCTTTTTAAGTTTTAATAACTTTGTAGGCGAAATAAATTTAAATTCTGTAACGGAGTCTTAATTTTCACAAGTTTTGACCTCCGCATCCACTACGAAAGCTATTTTCTAGAAGCAAAGTATCGTTAAGAATAATTGATCATTTGCTCTTATTTTCTTCCCAAAAACATAAAATAAAATGAGTTGATTGGTTTCATTTTGGTTTATAGCTCTTGTAGCTCGTTCTAGGTTTATTTTCGTTGTCCGTATTTTTTCCCCCGCTACTGAAGAGAAGGCTTTGGTTTTGCGAAGTTTTTCCTTCGTAATCGTCATCTGGATGTGAGTGTTGATAGGTATTTTGATTTGTACTCCCCTATTTATTTTTTTTTATGTATAATTTACTATGTAAGAGGTATAATACTAATACATTGATTTAGGGTTTTCTTTCTGAGTTTTTTTTCCTGGTACTGAAGCGAAGAATTTCCTTTGCAGTCGTTCTTCATTAATGAGTATTGATGATGTGTGTCAAGCATAAAAAACAGTTGGGTATGGTGTTCCGCAAGGTCTGTGCAGTCGTATATTATAATATGTATAATTATCAAATATTCACGTTAGGTTTTATTAATCGATGTTAGTTTAATATTAATATTTATCCAAGACTTGTGTGGAGCTTTCGATGGTTTGTCTTTTCAAGTGCCAAATTATTTTTTTTTTTTTAAGATTATGCAATATTTAATATTAATGTAATGTTTATGCTTATATAATATAATATTCATTTGGTTAAGAATTAATTTATAATCTCCCTTCATTTGAACTTAACCGAAATAAGGGCTTTGTGGGGTGATTTGTTTTGCTTCCCCTTTTGCAGCATAGATAGATAGATTTATTCACACAAAAGCCCTATTGGGCCATGGTGACACACAACAAATAAGCAAAAAAATACAACAACAAAAATTAAACTGAAGTTTTAATGTAAGTTTTATTCATATTGGTGTAATATAAGTTATTCATATTAGTATTAATATAAGTATTATTCATATAAGTTTGTATTCATATTCTTACCGACACAAAATATGGAGAGGTAGAAGGAGTGGCTGGGACAATTTCTGAGCTAAGTAAAAAAATCAACAAAGAAGGGGGAGGGGCAAGCGACACCAAAGAAAGACAAAAGGAACGAAACACGAAATAAGGACTTTGTAAATTTAAAACCATATGGAATTTAAAATACAACGAGAAGTTAAAAACAATAAGAAGTGACAAGGAGCTAAAAGAAATTGTAACTGTTAGTAAGAAGCAACCTGGCTCAAAAGTAACCGAAACTCTAAAAAACGGAATTTTGATACCAATGATGCATCATATTAATTGGCTTGTTATGCTGATTCCAAATATATAAGTTTCATTAAGTTTAGTCTTGCCCATCAAAAACTACGAGCCTGAAAAAATGTGCCTGATTTTCGAAAAAAGGGGGAAATACACACTAAAAGTCAAGGAATCTTAATGAAAATCTCACCATCAGATTCAGCATGTCAAAGGAGTCTACTGTGGAGGTTTCAAGCTCCTGTATGAAAAAACGTGGAATTTTGTGTTTTTTGCCAGTAGAAGGATCACGGAGCAGTGTTTATTTGTTTGTTTGTTTGTTGTTTTTTTTTTCAGGGGTGATCGTATTAATCCAGTGGTCGAACGGAAATTAAAAGTTTTAGTTGCCTTTTTAAGTGACCAAAAAGTTTGGAGGGCAACTAGGCCCCCTCCCCCACCTCTATTTTTCGCAAAATTGCCCGATGAAAATTTCTAGATGACCATTTTGTTCAGCATAGTTGAAAGGCCGAATAATTACGTTCGGGGGGATACTTTGCCAAAATTAAAATGCTAATTTCGTTTTAATTTTTCATGTACGGTGAGCCAAATTCGAACCTGCATTAGTTGAAAAACTGAAAGTAAAGAGCGACATTAAAGCTTAAAACGAACAGAAATTATTCCGTATATGAAAGACGTTTTCCCCTCCTCAACGCCCCGTTCTTTACACTAATGTTGTTTATTACTTTAAAAAGTAGATTAGTGACAAAGAATCAAACTTTAACGTAAAGAGTGGGCCGTTGATGAGGGGACAGCGCCTTTCATGTATGGAATAATTTCTGTTCGTTTTAAGTTTTAATGTCTCCCCTCACTTTCCGTTAAAAAATGTTTTATTTTATTTTATGTACAATAGAGTTACTCCATAAAAAGAATAGTGATGTCTATTTTTGTCTTCAATGTGTATTATATTCTCTTATGAAGCTAACTGTAGATTGTCTCCTAAATAGAAATGAGTTATCCTGTAAGCTCGACATCCATGTATATTAGTAACAAAATTGTTCTTGTTTGCAGTTATTTTTGTTGATTGGGTTGTTTTACAAGCCTTAAAAGAAAAACCTATTGAAAACGATTCTTTCAAAAGCTTAAGGAAAATGTTCTAGAATATTGTTATTCCACTTTTTACTGGAACGGTTCTTTGGGAAATAGTGAACAGTAATGGTGTTGCTGATCAAGATAACTCTCCTCAACTTCCAAATTAGTTATTGCCAATCCATTCTTGGAGTCCTTAGTAATTCATGACTTATTAACGTTATAAAAGAGAAACTGTTTAAAATGTTTTTTTTAGGAAAGCCCTTAATGACGTTCTAGCTTCTCCGTCGTGCGATGCTGTGATCTCAAAATAAAGGAAATTTAATGAAAATCTCCCCTGCGGAAAAATCACATTCCGTGATAAATTCTCTCCCGCCAAAATCCCCCCCCCCCAAAATTAATAACGATCGTGTTCTTAGAATTAAAAGTATTTTAAACAATCCCCCTCCCGGAGAGTTCCTCCAGCCGATAATTCTCCCCTCTGAAAGTCTGTTAGAAAATTCTCCCCCCGCCCTCGGTAAAAAATTCTCCCCAGGAAAATTTTCCCCTGACAATTCTGCTTCATAGTGGAATCGAGTCTATATATCAAAAAACACGATAATAAACATAAGCGATAAACCCGAGCATCGTTTTTTCGAAACATCGTGCTTTCAAACAGTTAGTGGCACCGAACTGTAAGTAAGCAGTGGCTCGACTCAATAGTTTAATGTATTAAGTTTAATGTTTCCGATAAAATCTACGAGCGTTAGAAAATTTGCCTGGTTTTTGGAAAATGAGAGAGACACCTCCAAAAGTCAAACAATCGGCAGGAAAATGCCACCATCACATTCAGCATATCAGAGAACCCTACTGTAGAGGTTCTAAGTTCCTATCTAAAAAACGTGAAATTTTGTATTTTTGCCACAAGAAAGATCCGGATGAGTTTTTGCTTATTTTTATTCTATTTTATTTTTTTTACCCTGTGGGTGATCGTATCGAACCAATAATCCTAGAAGATCGAGAGAGGCTTCATTCGAACCAAAATTAAATGTTCTAGTGTCTTTTTTAAGTTTACCAAAAGATGGTAGGCCAACTAGCCCCCCTCCCAACCTCCTATTTTCCCCAAAGATCTCTTATCAGAATTTTGAGATAGCCATTTTGTTCAGAATAGTCTAACAGTCTAGTAATTATGACTCTGGGGATAACCCCCTTCCCCTAGCGAAAGGTCTGTAAATTTTGCAATTTCTTCATTGTTTACATATGTTATTGTTATTGGGAAACATACGGAAATTACTTGGGGAAGAATTTTCTGAGGGGGGGGATTCACGATGGGGATAATGTTCCTTGTAATAATCATATGATAGGCTTGTGTGGAGCTTTCGATGGTTTGTCTTTTCAAGTGTCAAAATAATTTGTTTGTAATATTACATAATATTTAATATTAGTGTAATGTTTATACTTATGTAATATAATACTCATTTAGTTAAGAATTAAGCTATAATCTCACTTTATTTGAACTTAGCCGAAATAAGGGTCTTGTGGGGTGATTTAGTTCGCTTTCCTTTTTCTTTTGTGTCATAGATTGATAGATTTATACGAAAGCCCTATTGGGCCATGGTGACACACAACAAATAAGCAAAAAAATGCATCAACAAAACGTAAACTGACAAAATTTTAATGAAGCTTTTATTCATATTGGTTTAAATTTATTTATATTAGTATTGATATAAGTATTATTCATATAAGTTTGTATTCATATTCTTCCCGACACAAAAGATGGAGAGGTAGAAGGAAGGGCTGGGGCAATTTTTGAGCAAAGTCAAAAGAGCAACCAAGAAGGGGGTGGGGGGGGGCAGGCGATACCAAAGAAATACAAAAGGATAGAAAAACGAAAGAAGGATATTGTAAATTTAAAATCACATGGAATTAAAAAAAAAACGAGATGTTAAATATAAAAAGAAATGACAAGAATCTAAAAGAAACTGCGAAATCTGAATCTGAATATACAATAGAATTGCTCCATAAAAAGAATAACGATGTGTATCTTCAATGTGTATTATCTTCACTTATGTAGAAATACAAATGAGTGTGCATTGTCATTTTAATATACAGTTGCTCATATTTATTTTTTGAAATCTTGATAATTTTTTATTTATAAAGTTATAAAAGTGAAAACATTAAAAAGAAATTCAGTAAAGTGCAAATTATGTTCTGGCCTTGAGAAGGCAGAGGGGTTTCCAGCCATAATCACATTAATTTCTGCCCGTTTTGAGTTTGACTCGGTTATATGCCCTTTGAGTTTGATATTGTTTTGTGTCATTTCAATACCGGCATGCACATGATTTTTTTGTTTAATCGAAACTCCCCCTAAACGTTCCCTAAAAGTTTCAACTTATTGCCCTTAGTGTCATTAGTTATAGTAACCATATCAAGGGCATTAATGTGAGTTTCTTAAGGAATGTTGAGGGGAGTGTTGAACTAAATCAAAATATTTTATGTTTATATGGGCGTATATAATGGACGTATATAAAGGGCGTAAATAAGGAATGACTGAGTTTATTAATTTGGAGCTTTCAGGAAATAATAAGGGAGATGATCAATTGACCAAAAAGGTAATATTTACACGCTACTACTACTACTACAACTACCGTTGCTTCTGCTACTACAACAACTAGTACTACAACTACCACTGCTATCACTAAAACTGCGACTTGTGTAGCGAGTACTGCTAAGGCTGAGGATATTGAAATAAACATCTGAGGAAACATGGAGGAGAAACGTTGAAAAAAAATCAAAGCATATTATATGCATACAGATTGCTCATACGGGCGTATCAGCATTATTTTTAGGACAGATTATCGTGCCAAGAGGAAACTTCAGGAATATCTTGAGTGGGATATTCAGTTAACCAAAAGGCAAAATGTACCTGCTGCTACTTCTATTAATACTGCTGCTACTACTGTTACTACTACTTATAATAATACAATGTTACTGCTACTACTGTTCCTGGTACTACTACTACGATAATAGTACAACTAAGGCTAAGCGTGTGAAGTTGAAAAGTTCAGTGAATATTGGGAGGAGGTTTGATATAAATTAGAGCGCTCAGTACACATACCGAATATCAAAAGGGCGTATTTTAAGAATGGATCTGTTTTTTACTATGGAACATCCAGAGAATACTTAAAGGTGAAGATCAATTGTCAAAAAGATAATATATGTCACTACTAACACTACTACCACTGCTACTTTTACCAATACTACTACTGCTACTAAACTACTCCAACTACTACATAAATTGCAACAACTTGTAAGGCTTAGAGTATTAAGATGAAAAGGAGGTCAAAAGACACTATGTACTTTTAGATTGTCAAAAGAGCGTATTTTAAGAATTGATTTGTGTATTGAGATGGAACATCGGGTGTTGAAAGGGATGTTTAAAAAAAACAAAAAAACAACGGTGATATTCGCATACTGCTACTAATGCTACTACAACTATTGCTACTACACAAACAAAATGGATTAAGGTGAAGTTTTCAAGGAATATTTAGGCAGATGTTGAACTAAATAAAAGCTAAATGAACTAAGTCAAAAGGGTGACAAAGCAATCTAACCCATTCTTGAAGACTCACCATATGAGGTGTTCAATAAACTGTAGCTACACTTAGAAACAACAGAAGGTAAATTGTCTTTATTTTTTTTTAGCTTAGTTGAATGAATCTTAAAGTTACCAACATTCGCACAGACCAACGCAGATTTTTAGATGGGGGAGATCCATCGTAAAAATTAAAAAAAAATTAAAAACAGCCCTAGCATCATTACTTCAAGGAAGTTCAACCAGGACTGGGACATCAAGTCAAACGAAAAAAGACATTTCATTCAAATGGAATAAGAAACAACTTACAGACAAGCTCTTAAAGTTAATCT
The DNA here is from genome assembly GCF_049724085.1 of Artemia sp. Qi Xiang Cuo. Lineage (NCBI taxonomy): Eukaryota > Metazoa > Arthropoda > Branchiopoda > Anostraca > Artemiidae > Artemia > Artemia sp. Qi Xiang Cuo. The sequence goes on along the minus strand of NC_142797.1, from coordinate 81,104,150 downwards.
TGCATTTTTGGCAGCCAGCCTCCATCCTGAACAGGTTGAGTGGAATTGTTTACTTGTTTTTCAATACAATTATTTAGATTATTTTTCAATTAAATTTGTATATAAGGCATTTAGTGAATATTCCCCCAAATCTCTATTTAAAGAAATATTACTATTTATTTTGATTTTAATTTCAATTTCCTCTCGAACAACCTGTTTTATTTCTAAATCATTGCTAATAAGGGAAGTTTCTTCAAAAAACATTTTTTGGCCGGGATTATCATAGATATGACTACTTAAAGCAGAATCAAAAGAAATATTTGTACTATTAGAATTTAAAACTTTAGTTATGTCATCTTTGTGTTGTTGTAGGCGTTTTTCTAAATTTTGATGGGTTCCACCAACATAAAAGTTGCCACAGTCACATAGTATTTGATAAACCCCTGTTAGGCGAGTAAGTGGGGTCATATCTTTACCAGAGTTTAGCAGGTTCAGGATTTCTAAATTATTGGTTAATACTACATACAAATTATTTTGTGTGCAGACTTTTTTAAACTTGTAGTGACTATTTTGTAGTGACCTTTTTTAAACTTGTAGACTTTTGGAATGTATGGAAAGTAATTTATGTCTGAGGGCTCGGCCGGAACTTAACATGGTAAAAGACCCTTGATTTTAAAGACAATAGGATAACCGTTTCCAAAAAGTATGCTGTCTCTAATAAAATTTAGTTCTTCTATGATATGAGATTCAGAGCAAATGTTTAGGGGAAGATCGACAAGAGAGGTAACAACAGCTCTTTTAACTTGTGGGGGCTCATTGGATTTAAAATATAGATTTCTGTTGTTTTGTATGGGTTTTCTATAAATTGTAAAGTCCTACGTTTTGTAAAGCTACGAATAATTAATACATGTAGAAATGGTAATTTATTTGCATTTTCAATTTTTAAGGTAAATTGTAGGTTTTGGTCATATGTATTAAGGTGATCTAGAAAGCCCCTAAGTTCATTTTCCCTATAGTTTCAGAGTGATATTACATCATCCACGTAACGCCCCCAATAGATGTTTTAAAAAAATATGAATTTAAGGCCCAATTTTCAGTATTCTACTTAAATATTCGCTAATAGCCCGGATAGTGGTGCCCCCATAGAAAGGCCCATGTTTTGCTGGTAAAAAGAATTGCGAAACTGAAAATACATTGGATACTTATTACAAACTTTGACTAGGGACATTAAAACCTCGCAATCTATTCCTGTTGTTGAATCTTCGATTAAATGATTGTTTCTTCTATTTTATTTTTTAATAATTGCTCAGATAATTGCTACATCAATATTAGTATACATAGAAACTATGTCGAAACTACTTACTATTGAATTTTCTGAAATGCTTGCATTTTAAAGTTTTTCCAATAAATCTACGGAATTACATATGTACATTTTTTGGGAATAGAGCAAAAGGTATAAAGGTTATACATAACCCATACATAACCTTCCAATATTGGAATCAGGGGATTTTGTACATGCCACAATTGGCCTTAAGGGAAATACCTTGCTTATCAAATTTCGGTAAACCGTAAAATTGTGGGCAAAAGTTACCATGGGGGAAAAATTTATTATACAATTGTGTTGTGATATTGCCAGTTTTTTTTATAATTCTTTAATTCGATTATAATTTTGTTCGCAAACTTATCAGTACGTTCACGAGTCATGGTAGTAGCCTATATTGTCTTTTAAGTGTGAATAAATTTTTTCGTAATCTAAAGTATCCATGACTACAAGTGAATTCCCCTTGTCTGCTTTTCGGCTGTGGCGAACCAAAAGGCGGTAAGTGACACTTTGTAAATTTTACAGGAGACGCGAAAAACGTTTTAAACAAATAACCCAATTTAAAACTAGGAAAATAAGTTGCTGGGAAACATTTCTGAACATGACCAGGCGTAATTTTTCGTGCTGAATCACGTGGTGCTATCAAAACTCCAACTTTCCATTTACTTTTGGCACTTTTGTCACTTATCTCCTTTTTTCACGTTTTTCGGCAGACCAAAAAGAGGTATGTGCCATTTTGCCGTTTAAATTTAAATGCGAAAAAATTTAACTTTTGACAATGTTTTCAGCTATTAAACTTTTTTACCGACATTTTGTTTCTTACTCACTGAATAGGTCATGTTGAAAACTACCCTCTTTGATGCCACCCACGCCTGTGAAAGGCAGAAAGTAGGGGTCAAAATCGCGCAGAAACTTCTCCTATGTATCGCATTCTCAGAACCATAACTTCAACTATTTTAATGTAAAAGAGCGTATAAAAGAATTGTTCGGTTATTTGGAAATCGACCAGAAAACAGGAACAACATTCGACTTCAATTAAACTTTTAGGAACTCACAAAAGCCTACATCATTACATTCCATCTTGTTCTTTACAACCCTCAAAAATGAGGTCAGATGCTTTGTCTTCCGTTGCTATCTTTTTCCAGAATTCTCTGGATCTCTGGTCTCTCATGTGTGGTACCAACTTTGTCATGATCTCACCTTTTTTCGAGGCATTTATACCCCTCGGTTGTTTCAGAGACTTTGGCAATCGTTTACCAAGTTCTTTCTTCGCTGCAACTGTAAGGAAATCGTAAGAGACAAGCTCCTGTTCAAAATCATCACGATAAAACATAGAGCATTATCCTTTTTTTAACACAACTTCAACTATTTTCTGTCGCAGCATCGACGGGTTATCTTTCTTCTTTTGGAGGACTTTTCATTTTTCCACTTGCAAAAGTCACTGAGGCAAAGCTCCCTGACACCACTATTTTCCTTGGAATCTTCCATCAGCTTCTTCAAAGCGCCAAAGTCCTCAACATTTCTCTTCCTAATTTTAGCCTCGATAAGTCCATGGAGTCCATCGGCAGACATACGAGTATGACCTTTTGTCAAATACTTGATGGTGATCTTGGCGGGTGCCCAGGGCTCGTTCGAAATCCTCATTAGCATAGAAAACAGAATGTAAGTTTTCAGAGCTTCAGTTAAAAGGCGCTTTTCTCTGTTCATTTTGCATAGTCTAGTTTTCTTCTTTTCTTCAGACAGCAATGGAAATGACGAAAAAATCCCGGCGTGGACGACCAAAAGACGATAAGTGACAACTTGAAAACTTGTTTTACTGGTATCCACGGCAGCCCAAAAGGAGATAAGTGCAGGACTTGCCCGTCGATGAACTTAACTCCTTTTAGCCTGCAAGACAGCCCGAGAAATGCACATAACGCCTTTTTAACGGATCACAAAGCTTTGAATATCTCGGGAACAAAAGAAGTTACGCACATTCTGAATAGACCAATCGATTGAGCGTGTTCTGTTTAGTGGGGATAGGTATACTACTCATTTTTCGAGAACATTTCACTTACCGCCTTTTGGTTTGCCACAGCCGTTTTGTTATTATAATAGAAGGGTCTTTGCGAAGATTAGAGACAAAAAAATTATTTCCGTGAGAAGTTTCTGGCGTCCAATTAGTAGGAAACGTAACTTTTTTTTGGCTGCTGTTAAGTGTATTTATAAAACAAGACTTAAATTCATCTGGGTTAGAAATATGTGTAGTGTTTGTGCAAAGAATATTCTAAAGAGGAAACAATATCTGCCACAGGAACTGGTTTTGGTGGAAAAGAGAATTTTGGACCTTTCTCAAGAGTTTGGATTTCCTTATGTTCAAGAGCTCTAGAGGGGAGATTAAATCGCTATTTACCTCTTAAAAATGCTTTATATTGTTTCTAAGTCTTTAGATTACTTAAAAACGCTTTAGATCACTAGACGCTTTAGACTAATCGAAAATGCTTTAGATCTCTGATAATTGTCTTATAACCCCTTCTTAGCAGGTATAAACGCTTAGATCTAAATAGATCGTTTATAAACACTTTAAATTACTTACAGACACCTTAGACGTCTTAGAAACGCGTTAGATAATTTTTACGCTTAGATCACTTAAAACACTTTAAACTACATACAAACGCTTTAGATCTCTTATAAATGCTTGAGATCTTGTTAACGCAACTTAGATTACTAACAAGGCTTTAGGTCACTTTTACACGCGTTAAGTCACTGACAAATGCTTAAGATCTCTTATAAGAACTTTAGATCATAGGCAGCGCGCTAGCGCTGCCTAAGTAAAGAACGATGTGGGCACAATGGTTTTTTTTTCTCCACCCGGGCACTTCGTATCGAAGGCGTTGTCATAGAAACTTCGGAAAGGGCTCATTCGATTGGAAATTGGACTTGCTAGTGCCAATTTTAATAGTCGAAAGTGATTGGAGGGCAACTAGCCCCCCCCCCCACGCCCATCATTCCCCCAAACACATCAAAATTTTGAGATAGCCAATTTGTTCAGTGTAGTTGATTTTCAAATAGAAAAACACTTTTTGAGGAGGACACTCCCCCACAACCCTCGGGGCAAGGGTTTTAAGTTATGCCCTGGGGGCATATAAGGTCTTTATAGACGGTGTTGTCGTAGAAACTTCAAAAAAGGCCCATTCGATTGGAAATTCAAAGGGCTAGGGCCCTTTTTAATATTCAAAAGTGATTGGAGGGCAACTAGCCCCCCCCACGCCCATCATTCCCCCAAACACATCCAATCAAAATTTTGAGATAGCCATTTTGTTCAGCGTAGTTGATTTCCAGATAGAAAATATCTTTTTGAGGAGGACACTACCCCACAACCCTCGGGGCAAGGGTTTTAATTTATGCCCTGGGGGCATATAGGTATTTATAGAAGGCGTTGTCGTAGAAACTTCAAAACTGGCTTATTCGATTGGAAATTCAAAGGGCTAATGCCCCTTTTAATACTCGAAAGTGAGTGGAGGGCAACTAGCCCGCCCCACGCCCATCATACCCCCCAACACATCCAATCAAACTTTGAGATAGCCATTTGTTCAGCATAGTTGATTTCCAGATAGAAAATATGTTTTTGAGGAGGACACTCCCCCACAACCCTCGGGGCAAGGGTTTTAAGTTATGCCCTGGGGGCATATAATATTTTTATAGAAGGTGTTGTCATAAACTTCAAAAAAGGCTCATTCGATTGGAAATTCAAACGGCTTGTGTCCGTTTTAATCATTGAAAGTGATTGGAGGGCACCTAGCCCCCCCCCGTGCCCATCATTCCCCCAAACGCATCCAATCAAAATTTTGAGAGAGACATTTTGTTTAGCGTAGTTAATTACTAGTTAGATAATATATTTTTGAGAAGGAAACTCCCCCAAAACCCTCGGGGCAAGTGTTTTAAGTTATGGCCTGGGGGCATATAAGGTTTTTATAGAAGGCGTTGTCGTAGAAACTTCAAAACAGGCTCATTCGATTGGAAACTCAAAGGGCTAGTTCCATCCTTAATAGTCGAAAGTAATTGGAGGGGAACTAGCCCCTCCCCCACGCCCATCATTCTCCCACACACATCCAATTAGAATTTTGAGATTGCCATTTTGTTCAGCGTAGTTGCTTTCCAGATAGAAAATATGTTTTTGAGGAGGACACTCCCCAACAACCCTCAGGGCAAGGGTTTTAAGTTATATCCTGGGGTATATAAGGTTTTTATAGAAGGCGTTATCATAGAAACTTCAAAAGGGGCTCATTTGATTGGAAATTCAAAGGGCTAGTGCCCTTTTTAATAGTTGAAAGTGATTGGAGGGCAACTAGCCCCCCCCCCACACGTCCATCATTCACCCAAACACATCCAATCAAAATTTTGAGATAACCATTTTGTTCAGCATGGTTGATTTCTAGATAGAAACTATTTTTTTGAGGAGGACACTCCCCCACAACCCTCAGGGCAAGGGTTTTAAGTTATACCCAGGGGGCATATAAGGTTTTTATAGAAGACATTGTCATAGAAACTTCAGAAAAGGGCTCATTCGATTTGAAATTCAAAGCGCTAGTGCCCTTTTTAATTGTCGAAAGTGATTAGTAATATTTTTTGTTGTTGTTGTTCTTTAGACCAGGGCACTTCGTATCGAAGGAGTTGTCATGGGAACTTCAAAAGGGGCTCATTCGATTGAAAATAGAAACGGCTGATGCCCTTTTTAATAGTCGAAAGTGATTGGAGGGCAACTAATCCCCCTTCCACTCCCACCCTCCCAGTATGTTTAAAAACTAAATTTTGCCTCAAGATTAAACCAAAATGCTCTGTGATAATGCTAATTCCCAATAAGGCATCTCAGCAGTATCCCAAGAACGACTGATGGTGTTATGTTCAAACTTTCGAGGCTACTTCTGCTCTTAAAATTTAACCAAATCAAAATACTGTAAGTGTATCAAAGCTATCAAAGAAAGTAAACAGATTTTTTTGCGAAAGGTATCAAGTTTTCCATTTCAGGTCAACTAGAGGAGGTATGAAACTAAGTTAAACAGTATTATTTGTGTCCAGATTTTTGAAATTCTGTATGTTGTTAACAATTGCTGAAAATTTTTCTCCAGCATACAAATAGCAGGCCAAACTATAAAGTCTTAAAAAACGAAAAGATTTAAAGTGTTATTTTCTTTTTCCCTTAAAAAGACCATGTCAATATAAAACGAACAGAAAATAATTAAACAAAATTTTCCACAAAATAAGCTTTCAAAGAAAAGTAAAGAACTCCATTAAACCAAAAATGGGCAAAAATAGAATCAAATAATCTACCAAGCTCGAAACTACCACAAATCAGCATCGATAAATAAATGAAACCCAAAACGAGCAGAAATTAAAATAAATAACCGAGTCAAACTCAAAACGAGCAGAAATTAACATAAGTTGGGCGCAAAACCCTTATGCCTTCCCAAGGCCAGAACAAAATTTGCACTTTACTGAAAAAAATATAAATGTTTTTGCTTTTATAACTTTAATAAATCAAATAATTTTAACATTTTGATTACTAAATATCAGTATTGTATATTAAACTGACAATGCATATTCATTTGTATTTTTGTATTAATGCACATTTTACTTTTATAGTTTCAATCCATCCTCTGCTACTTCGGCCTGTTTATGCGTTTGTAAAGAAATTGTATGCATTTGTAATGTTTGATGAATCTGGGTGATTTCTCTTTCCTTTTGAAATCTTCTATTCTTAATTCAGTTACATTTGATCAACCATTTATTGCTGGTAAACACATTTGACCCACTCCTTGATTCTACGTAGTTTGAATATAAAGTAGTTTGTTCAAAATAAAACATTAAAACTAAGATTAAGAAAATCAAATAAAATTTTTTAATTAAATATTTCTAATTTAATTTTGAATAATAAAAACCCATGTAGTTGATACCTTTATACTTCATAACTGTAAAAAATTAAGTCTTTTTCAAAGTGACAACTAGATAAATACAATCACTTCTGAAAAAAAAAAAAATAAAGGAGAATAAAACACAAAAAAGGTATCCGTTCAGGAGGAAAATACAGAAATTCCCACCATTCGTTCAGGGAAACATTTCTGATTATAGTGGTTTCATATATCAGCTCATGGGTACTCTTGCAATGCAGGCAAAATTTGACGGCATATTTTTTTTCGTCCGAAATTGCCCCTTATTAATTTTTTTTCCTTGTGTTTTCTATAATTATACGAACTTTCTTGTGTTCTAATAACTGCACTAATTAGAAAAAAAACAAATACATAGTTAGGATCACAATAAAAAGCTGACTTGTTGATTGAATGTTATCAATTGTTATGCTCTTATACTTTCGTTATTGACAAGGACCGTTATTTACTTACCATTCATTGCTATGAAGAATTTGATTTTTTTTTTTTTTTTTTTTTTTTTTTTTTTTTACCCCAACCCAATCAGATAGAAAAAATGTTTATGGAAAATTAGAAAGAGGTCACCCAGTCACAAATTAGAACTTATATTTTCCTTATTAAGGGTCAAAATCTATTTGCAGGCAGCCAACAATGGGGAAACACATATTTTTTCCATGGGTTTTCCTTATTCTGCACTCTTTCCTTTGGTTTCCTAATAATAACTTTATAGTCCCAAATTTCCAGGGGGGCATGTCCCCCCCTGCTGGCGCCAATTATTGTTAAGAAACTAAATAGCTAAGACTAGAAATAAATAAGGATGAAGAGGTGATGTTATGTAACGAGAAGATCGATTGGCTTCACTTATTAGGGTGTTATTATTAGTAAAAATGGTGGATACAGTTAAAATAGAAAATGTACAGTAGTCAAGGCCCAAGGTACTTTTTTCCAGTTGAAAAGTTTGAAAAAAAGGAAGATATGTCTGCGAACAAGGATTCGAACAATGGAAGCCACAGTACTGACGCAGCTAAGCATGACAAGTAAACATGGGCTATGCGAAAGGCTAAGGCGTATTTGTCAGGTGTTAGCCTGATGAATTGTCGAAGGATATTTTTAGGTACTCGTTTGACTGACAGTATATCAAACAGTAAGCTGTGAAAATATGGTTTGATCCCACCTTCGAGGGTTATAATGGAAAAAGGTTAAGATGACTATGTCGCGTTTTACAGATGACAGGTTGTCAAAAATTATGCTTTTGGCCTTCCGTCAGGAGCCTAATAAAAAGCTGATCATCCCCGGATGGTTCGAAAGAAGTAGAGTCAAAGTTCATGGTGAAGGTAGAGCTAAGCTTCAAATAAATTGGATTGGAGGAGGTACAAACGCAGCTGCGTTGGTTTAGCGTAAAGGAGCAATTATAATCAGGCAATGATCCTAAAAATGAAATGGGAAATTTTTATTTATTTACTAGCAGGTGCCACCCTCTCCTCTCGCTCCCATGAGCAGATCAGGGCTTCGTCACTCTTACACTTCTTATCATGAGTTTATATTTTATTTCAACTTTTATTTTTTGAATTTTTATAACGTTTCTGGTTTCATTGGTTTGGTTTGTGATGGATATTTTAGCCCTAAAAAGTCAATTTTGCTTTTCCCAAACTGCTCTTTGATATCACTGGCTAGAAAAATTTATTTAAAACTAGAAGTATACATTTACGCAAGAAATAATGGCAATATTCCGTATATAGTTTGTTAATAAGATTAAATAAAAAACAAGTTTTTTTTAGCTGAAAGTAAGGAGCGACATTAAAACTTAAAATGAACAGAAATTATTATGTATATGAAAGGGACTGTCCCCTCTTCAACGCCTCGCTCTTTACGCTAAAGTTTTTTATTGTTTTAAAAAGTAGTTTAGCGTAAAGAGCGAGGCGTTGAGGAGGGGACAGCCCCTTTCATATACAGAATAATTTCTGTTCGTTTTAAACTTTAATATTGCTCCTTACTTTCAGTTAAAAAAACTTTTTTTTGTTTTATTTAATTCCTGAACGTTTTTGAATTAATGCAGGTTTTGATTTTGGCTCACCGTACATGAAAAAATTTAAACGAAATTTGCATATCAATTTTACTTTTTTTGGTTAAATGGCTTTCTCGAAAGTTGTTTAATTTTATTTACGAACGTTTTTATTAGTAATAAATATACGTAACTTACGAATTTCTATATTTACGAATTTCGTAACGAAATTCTATATTCATATATTTTTAATACGTATATTAGGGGGTTCGCCCCCTAGTCCATACATCGCTCTTTACGCTAAAGTTTGAATTTTGTTCCAGTTCTTTAAAAATTACCCCTTGATCACAAAGGCCGTTATTTAGAATAAATAGTTCTTATGAAAGTATTAAAAAAACTTTAGCGTAAAGAGCAAGGTATTGACTAGGGGGCGAACCCAATCATATAAGTAATAATTTCTGTTCGTTTGAACTTTTTATGTTGCTCCTTACTTTCAGTTGAAAAACTTGTTTTTTTTAATTTAATTTCTGATCGCTTTTTTAAATAATGCTGGGAAATCCGGCACCCCCTTCGAAGAAATGTCCCTTACCCCACGAAAACTTACTCCATGGAAAGATCCTCTTACGTAACCCCCGACCCCCCCCCCTCCCACTACCAAAACATTCCCCCCTGAAAACGTCTGTACTGTACCAATAATCAATACTATATGTAAACACTGGGCAAAGTTCATAACTTACATCCCTTCCCCCGGGGACTGTGGGGGATTCAGTAATCCTCAAAGACATAGTTATTATATTTTTCAACCATGCTGAACAAAATGGCTATCTCAAAATTTTGATCGGGTGACTCTGGGAAAAAAATAAGCGTCGAAGGGGGCCTAGTTGCCCTTCATTTTTTTGGGTCACTTAAAAAGGGCACTAGAACTTTTAATTTCCGTTCGAATGAGCCATCCCATGATATCCTAGGACCACTGGATCGATACGATCACCCCTGAAAAAAAATAAAAATAAACATGCATCCGTGATCTTTTTTCTTGCAAAAAATACAAAATTCCACATTTTTGCAGAGAGGAGCTTGAAACCTCTACAGTAGGTTTCTCTGATATGCTGAATCTGAGGGTGTGGTTTGCATTAAGGTTCTGTGACTTTTAGGAGGGTTTTCCCCCTTTGTTCAAAAATCAGGTAAATTTTCTCAGGCGAGTACTTTTTTTGGTTAAATAGCTTTCTCGAAGTTGTTTGATTTTATTTACGAACGTTTTTATTAGTAATAAATATACGTAACTTACGAATTGACTTACGTAACGTACTTCTATATTCATATATTTTTAATACGTATATTAGGGGGTTCGCCCCCTAGTCAATACCTGGCTCTTTACGCTAGAGTTCGAATTGTGTTCCAATTCTTTAAGAATGACTCCTTAATCACAAAGGCCGTTGATTAGAATAAATAGCTCTTATGAAAGTACTAAAAAAAAACTTTAGCGTAAAAGGCGAGGTATTGACTAGGGGGTGTACCCAACCATATACGTAATATTTCTGTTCGTTTTAAGTTTTGATGTTGCTCCTTACTTTCAGTTGAAAAACTTGTTTTTATATTTAATCTCTGATCGTTTTTTTTTAATAATGCTGGGAAATCCAGCGCCCCCTTCATAACAATGTCCCTTCCCCCATGAAAAATTCCTCCCTTGAAAGATCCTCCCACGTACCCCCCCCCCCACTACCAGAAAAAAATCCCCCTGAAAACGTCTGTATACTTCCCAATAACTAAGACCATGTGTAAACATTGGGCAAAGTTCATAACTTGCAGCCCTTCCCCCGGGGACTGTGGGGGATAAAGTCATCCTCAAAGACATAGCTATTATATTTTTCGACCATGTTGAACAAAATGGCTATCTCAAAATTTTGATCGGGTGACTTTGGGAAAAAATGAGCGTGAGGGGGCCTAGTTGCCCTCGATTTTTTGGTCACTTAAAAAAGACTCTAGAACTTTTAATTTCCGTTCAAATGAGCCCTCCTGCAATATTCTAGGACAACTGGGTCGATTTGATTACTCCTGGAAAAAAAACAACAAATAAACACGCATCCGTGATCTTTCTTCTAGCAAAAAATACAAAATTCCACATTTTTGCAGATAGGAGCTTGAAACCTCAACAGTAGGGTTCTCTGATACGCTAAATCTGATGGTGTGATTTTCATGAAGGTTCTAACTTTTAGGGGCTGTTCCCTCTTTTTCGAAAATCAGACAAATTTTCTCAGGCGCGTAACTTGATGGGTAGGACTAAAAACTTATATATTTGAAATCAGCACAAAAATCAGCTTCTTTTTATATGTCTACCGGCATGAAAATTCCGTTTTTTAAAGATTTGGTTTCTAATGAGCCGAGCCACTCCAAATTTACAGTTCGTTACCACGAACTGCTTGATATAGATATAGTTTATAATAAGAAATATATAGTTTATTAATAAGCATTACATAGTAATTGAACTATAGTTTTATCAAATGGTTATAAGCTGTTGGTTCGATAAATACACGATCAAGGCAAGAAAATGTCAAAAAATGATTTGGTTTCACCAATTCCTAAATAAGAAGTCAGATCACTTGCTCAATCGACCAGCTTCCCGAATTAAACAAGTGTTGGTAATTTTTTTAGTGGACTCGGCTTTGATTCCCATTTTTCTTTTTTTATTGACTCTGTTTTGTCTGTTCAATACCTTACTCAATATATGAAAAAATAACTATCGCGCCGGAGAAGGATTTCACTCCCTGTGAGAATACGTGTGATTGTCTAGAAAGAAGTACTTGTATGAGCTTGGGGTTAAGTGTCATTGTAAAAAAACTATAAAGTAGGAGTCGGTACAGTTTCTGTTTCTGACCAAAATAGAAACGGTAAAAAAAAAATGGGAAAAGCATAAACGGAAACGGTGAAAAAAAACTTGTTCCGCTTTAACAAATACTTCCGAGTTTTAAGTTAGTTTTGGTTTATGAGAAAAAAAATGATCTTTTACTGATATAAATTAGTAAAAAAAACCAAAAACACCATAAAAACACACCCAAAAAAAAATACACAAACACCACAAATTAAAATTTATCACTTATCACTTAAAAGCACTGGAAGTTCAAGTGACTTCGCGGTCATTTTTTAGCATTGCTTTTGCGTAAAGTACCCAGTAATACTAATGCATTCTCAAAGGGTTCTGAAGTTGCAAGCGCTGAGAGATGCATGCATGTAATTTCGCTTAAATTTGGATATACGTAAAAGTAGTAAATCAACAATCCTAGCAGATGAGAATTATTTTTTCTAGATCTTGGCCTCTTTCTCAATAAGATAGAAACTCTCTTCTCATCTGCCCTGATAACTTTTGTTGTTTTGTTTGCAATGCTTAAATTGCTTATATTTATTCGCATTTTGTCTCGAAGAGTTCATCTGTAGCCCAGCCATGTCGGAAAACTAAGCAAACAAGCTGTCTTCTTGATCAGGAGTCTTTGGTGATCCACTTTCGTTAGTCCCTGCCATGTTAGGAGCAACGTCAATAAGCAAAGATGCCGAGTTCAATTTGAATTGAGCGAGTTCTTCTGTACTTCTTTGCTCAGAAATGAATTGCTGGAGAAGCGAGGAGATGGACTGACAAGCTGACTCTCGGTCTAAATGGCAAATTTTTCCATAAATTACCGGATCCAAAAAGCTAACTCTTGTGAAAAACATCACATCAAAGTTAGGACTGGTCGTTGAGCCAAAAAGCTAATAGTTCCTTCAGGCCATTAATAGAGACAGTCATAATGCTAGTATCTAGAGTCTGAAAAAAAAAAAAATACTTCAGTCCCTTGATTATCAGCACAATTTTGCTTACCAAAACATAATTGCAGCTACTACCTGTCACAGTTGCCTGTTTGAACGGACGAAAAACCTCAATGACATCTTCTACGATGGACTACTCGCTGCTATAAAGTTCGAGCTTTCTGCCCAATACTTTTCTATCGTGGTGACTGCTGTTCAATCGGCATTCACGTCCTTTGTGATAGATGGACTAAGATTATATGTCTTGCAGATATCAAGATCGTAGGATTTGGAACCTCAATGACAGATTCCACGATGGACTGCTCACTACTATGAAGTTCGAGCTCTCTGTACAATCTATTTATGTAGTAGCAAGACAGCTGTTCGATCGGCACTCAGTCCCTAGATCATCAGTACAATTTTGCTTACCCAAACATAATTGCAGCTACTACCTGTCACAGTTGCCTGTTTGAACGGGCGAAAAACCTCAATCACATCTTCTACGATGGACTACTCGCTGCTATAAAGTTCGAGCTCTCTGCCCAATGCTTTTCTATCGTGGTAAGACTGCTGTTCAATCGGCATTCACGTCCTTTGTGATAGATGGACTAAGATTATATGTCTTGCAGATATCAAGATCGTAGGATTTGGAACCTCAATGACAGCTTCCACGATGGACTGCTCACTACTATGAAGTTCGAACTCTCTGTACAATCCATTTATGTAATAGTAAGACTGCTGTTCGATCGGCATTCATGTCCTTTGTGATGCATGGACAAAGATTATATTTCTTGCAGATAACCTCAACAAGATTGTGGGATTTGGAAGACACTTTCAGGATTCGAATAAGCATTATTTGTTTTTCCAGTGCTGCTCCCAGCGTCAATACTTCACTAAATATGCCTCTGTGTTTAGGTGCTGAGTTCCCAAAAAAGCTTTGAAGGTCTGGATTATTTAACTCCGAGCTACTATCGTCATCATTTCTGCAGTCAGTGTACCCAATTTCTTCAGAGAGCTGTCTATCTATCAAGCCTACCTATGGTGGATATCCGATAAGAATAGTTTAGTTGCTTTAATGACAAAACCGTTTTAATGTCGGATATATTTTCACATCTTTCTTCAGAAGACATATAAACAGCACTATCCGCTAGATGGCAAGTATTGCAAATCCAATAAAAGTCGCTAAACTGTGTTTTAATGCTATTCGCAGTCAAAACATGGAAAATGAAAAAAAAACAGGTTTCAGAAAAATAAAAACGATAAAACACAAAAATAAAATAGAAACAGAAATGGTACAAAGAAAAACGGCTATCTGTTTTATTTTTTTTATTCAGTTTTCTCAAAAAAAAAAGAAAAAAAAATAAAATAAGTAAAAAAAAAGAAAAAGCGAAAGGTGCCGACCCCCTACTGTTGAACTATATCCTATTTAATAAAAACCTAGAAGAGGTCATGAAAAGCTTTTATTAAACATAACAAAAGAATCAAAAGTTCAAAGGAGCTTTCCACTGTAAACATTTAAAGATGACAAAAACTACATAACCTTTTCTTTTTATAATTTTATCTCAGACAATGTATAAGATCAAATCCATTAAAAAACCTATAAAACAACCGCTTAAAAAGTTTACAGTACATGCTTTTTTCCGATTTAATAAATGATTATGGTTATCTTGCTTTAAATAATCTTACTATGGATTATGAGTGTCGACTTTCTTTTCAGAGCATAATACGTATATGTTGTGTTCAGCAGTTTTGTTGTAGGTCTACTTTTATTCATTCTCGACAACAGGTTAGCTACGGCAATTCAAAAGACGTTATGCTCTGGGACATAAATATTACAAAATAGAAAACCGTTTGATAAAAAATCATTTAAAAATAATTCCAATTAAATCTGTGAGTCAGACAAGAGAACAGAATAGAAAAGAGAATAGAATGAATAGAAAATTTCAAGTATCTCAAAAACCAAATAGAATCTGGATTTGACCAATCAATGAATTGCGATAAAAAGGGGGGATCTGTTGATCTCAAGTCGACAAAGACATTACACAAAACCTTTTGAATTAGCGCCAGTGGTGAGATAAAAAAGACTAGTCCAAGATTCTACATCCCAAGACTTATTTATTAGTAGAATATTGTTTAACATATATTACTTTCAGCAATTTGTAGCATTCCGTGGGGGGTTTATACAGTTGTTCTTTGAACAAAAAAGCAGAAACACTGCATAACTGTTGTGCATAACACTGCATAACATAGCACAATATGTGCTACGATACATATTGTGTAGCACATTTTCTGGGTGTTGATGTAATAGTAAAATACTAACAGGGATCTTTCTTGATCATAAAGGCTCTTCACTAATTTGTCCGAGGTAAAACCCAAAAAAGAAAAGCTTTTAAATAGCGCTTTAAATATTAGTTTTACTTAAAAAATGAAACAAAACATGGGTTTACATTTAGTGAATAACAACGCTGAATATTTTTTGTTTTTTCTTTATCGAAACACCAAACATTAATAGAAGTATACTAATTATATTTTTTTTTGCATAAAAAACAAACCGAAAAATAGCACCTTAGGCTTATGGATTTATCTAGGAAAGAAAGTTCACTTAGCTTTATTGTTCTAAAACTAGTGTCTAAACACCTACACAAGAGACTATGACATAACACGTTGTGCAAGAATTGGGACACCACAGTAGCTATAACAATTTCATATATCAGCATTTTAAACGAATAATTAAAAGATACGTCCAGAGTTTAAAAACAAAATATCATATACAACAACTTCAAAAAATACTTCCACATACTCTAACTGCAATAAAAGAAAATACTAATAAACAGTATTAATTCGAGAAGTAATAAGTTCTTTACAATTAAGTGAAGGAAAAACAGAAACAGTTCAGAGTACCGATTTTCTTGACACTTTCATCCCGTTATATAAATCTTACAATTTGGATTGGCTTATTTTTATGAATAGGATAAAACGAGGCGACATCCTGCGAGGATTATTCGTTGGTTTTTAACAAGGTTTGGCTCATAGGACTGGAATATATGTGTTATTACGTAGCACTGTTTGAAAGTAGTAGGGTATTAATGGGATTGGGTATGTGTACATATAGAAGGCAGGTAATTCATCTCTGAGGTTGATCCAATTTCCCTTTCAGTTGGAGAATTCATATTTGGATTTAGTAACATTTTCGAGTTTCCCTCCTCCTTCCCCCCGATAATCTCAACTATTTGTAACCTCAATGACAAAGCTTAGTTCTCAAAGAAACCAAGTTTTGCATTTCTATTTCAATTTCACTTTTGTAGTCAAATACCTTAATTTGAAGGTGAATATTCTGCGACCTATTCAGATCAGATCAAAAAAAAATTTCTGTCAAGTGAACTAATAAAGAAAAACGAAAAACACACAAGTGGAAAAAACTTATTTGGAATGCAAGAACTTATGCCAAATTCTCTAATAAAAATGGGCATATATCGATTCTGCCTATTCCTTTCTTTTTCCACATAGGACTACTTTTAAAATCTTATGCGGCCAAAAAGAGCCACAACTCATCACGGACCACACTTTGCTCATTTTACGGACCCTAAAAAGTTGTGACAACAATATTTTAGTCCTTAAAAACAGTACAGATAAATACTTCTAATGACCAAATTTGCCATCTGCATGACAGTGAGAGGTCCCAGACTTTCAGGGATTCCTGTTAGGCAATATATTTTGGTGCATAATTTTTTTAAGCACACTAGTAATTTTTTTCTTATTTTTTTTCGGGTATAATTACCTTGCCAAGCTCTAACATAATACACACACGGATGTCAGCCTTCCTCGCAAGTCTTTGGGGGGCTTGTATACGGGTATTCAGGTTTAGTTAAGTCGCATCTAAGTCATGAGAATATCTCCAGAAAGAAAGAATGTGAAAGAAGTTTAGTCTAATTCAATAGCAAAAGTTTCAAGAATATCTAGTAATTATCCAACTAAAAAAGAACTTTCATTCTCGAAAGAGCCTATTTTAACCTATTATCAAATCTGGACGTATCTTAAATATTGCACATCATAAAAAACATTGTGTAGAAGGACTAGAAAAAAGGTTTCAAAGTAAAAGACAGTCAAGATAAAATAAGTTTCACGATAATTCAGAAAACAAAACTAGGAACATAGAACACTTATCAGCACAGCGGGGAACTAAAATAATACTAAATAGCAATACTTTTAAGTCGGAAACCATATTAGGAATATGAGTAAAACAAAAACCACAGATAATTCAAATTAACAAAGTCACTGAATATTCACCCTAGGTGGGAGAACAGGTCGTTTTTTAATATCCAAGTTGCTAACCTTGTTTAATCCAATAAGCTGCCCCGAGTTAAATATAGCTTACTCTAACTAATTGAAATTGTTTATTGAATCAGTGCAATTATTATGCTATATTAAGCACCGGTTGGTCACCAAATTAATTTTGCGCGAGTAATTTGAAAATTGGAAGAAACGGTCAAAGTCTAGTGGTTTAACTTTCCCTCTCTACACGTCTATGTTGTTCCAATTGCACCAAAAATCATATTTGAAATAAAAAATCATTAGAATTAAAAATGTTGCAACTTCATAGCGTCTTTTAAGAAAGGTTCTAACAGAGATTCTAATATACCCTGACAGATAAATAGACCAAGAATTTTCTATCCAGAAAAGTACGAATTGTAGCTTATTGAGCACTGCCGCACAGTAAGTACATAATTAATTTAACAGGCTTCAATAAGGGCCATTGAATACAATTAAACAACTGCAATTGCCTGCTGAACGCTAAAAATTACAAAAATCCACTAGAGTAAGCTTATTGAACACAGGGCTGATAGCACTGCCGCACAGTAAGCACATAATTAATTTAACAGGCTTCAATAAGGGCCATTGAATACAATTAAACAATTGCAATTGCCTGCTGAACGCTAAAAATTACGAAAATCCACTAGAGTAAGCTTATTGAACGCAGGGCTGATAAAACCCAATAGAATAGCAGACATCTTAAAATAAAAAGCCCCTCTAATTTGATGTGGCTTACTTTGATATTCTTTTCAAACCTTTTGCGGCTAGAGTCTGCATATAAAATAGTAGTTATTAGAATTAGCCTACAAATATACACAGCAAGGCTGTCTACTCTTAAGCCCCCAATTGATTTCGAGTCACAAAGACACTGATTTCTAAGCTTTCATATACTCTAAAAAATTATTATTGGCTCTGATCATTAATTTCAGACTAGGCTATATTTAATAATGTCTGCTTGCAAAATTCTGACTGGACAACCCAAATATACATTTTGGCGCTCAATTAAAATCTTTCTTGCACAATTTACGAACCAGCCGAATCCAATATCAAGGATTTTACTATCTAGCAAAGTTGTCAACCCTTCTAAATTCTCTTCGATTTTCCCCAAACTTTATTTTTATTTTTAAGTGGCATATTCGTGTCTCCTTAAAGAAGCCACAGCCGTCTATATATATATCGATTAGCAGTTTTGGCACAGAGGGCAGAGAAAAGATGCGTATTGCAGACCAAGTCACAACTCTGGAACTTACAGAAGTTCAAACCTGTTCTTTGTATTAGGGCATGCCAGGCTGGGACTTCAATAGCCCCTTCCCAGTCCAACTCCTGATGTAATTCCTAGTTAGGTTCCCAGACTCACCTTATTAACGCCAGTTTAAAAACCTTGGGGTCACGAGCTCGGTTTAAAAATTTCAGCTCAAACGAATTACACTTTCTTGGAATTTAGTCAGAGGCAAGTCCTCTTGGCCCTTTTCTTCTTTAATTTAATGCTAAGCGACTCTTTTTTAATAATATACTCTTTCTAGGACATTGGCAGGATTAAACCTGGAAAAAGTAAAATATTCCGGGAATCTAAAATAAATCTCTACTTAATTTTACCAAGAGTTTATAAAATTAGATAGTATATAGTATTGCAGAGAATTGCCATTTAAAAATTGGCTCTCTAGCCCTATTGTAAATGCTTAATTAAGGCATTCCCAGTGCATATAACTTATCCCATAAGTTATTGTTGTCATGTGGGCACACGGTTCCCTAAAATTTATTTTCTCTATACAACTCGAGGGCTCTTAATTTGTCTATAAAAGGAAAAGAACACAAAAAGGAAATACAACCCGATTAGAGTATTCAGGCAGGTCTGCATATAAATAAATTTTAGGCTTGGAACAAACCGAAAAAGAGAATGCCTAGCTCTACAGCTTTAGGATTGTTCTAATATTTGTAGGCTTAGCAACTGGAACTTGAAATAATAAAATAATTCCAAATACATTCTTTTAAAAAAGAGACAATAACTCTTTCAATGACAACAATGCACCTCAAACTCTTTGGGCAAACATGTTGAATCACAATCATCATCATAAAAAAAGTTTAAAAACAACTTGCGACCCCCAATTTTGGCTTCAACGTTATATCTACAAGAGAAATTTCAGAGATTCCAAACCTAACGTGACAGAAATTTCTTTTGAATAAGTAAATTCAATTAAAAAGCATGTTTTCCTGCATGAATAATTACAATAACAATACTAAGTAAACGAGGCATACACAATGTTCAAACAAATTATTAGCTCTACATTAAGTTTTAAAAATGAAAGAAAAAACAGATTAAGCAAAGACTAAATACAGAAGTAACATTGATACTAGCAACGAAACTCAAAACTGAACTTTTTATACATACATGGACTAGTATGAGACACAAGAATTTAACACAACATATATATATATATATATATATATATATATATATATATATATATATATATATATATATATATATATATATATATATATATATATGTATATATATATGTGTGTGTGTGAATTATTAAAAGAAACCTCTAATGTAAGGTAAATTATCTAAAGTACAACACGATTTAGATGATAGTCAGGATTAACAAATGAGAAACCTCTAAATTCCTCCTGATTAATAGCTCGAACAACGTCTGGATTGATCGGAGTTAAAACTGGGTCTTCTTTAGTAAATTCAGAGTCAAAATTGACGGTATCTTTTTTATTTTTCTGAAAAAGAAATTGCTGTATAACTCGTTGGAATTACAATAGTAACAGAGAGTAATGATTTAAGCAAGACTATAGCGTAACCTATAATACTTTTATTAGTTCTTTTTGTAGCTGTATGAATTCCACAACACGAATTTTTGTCGCGATATCCAAATTGCATCTACTTTAATACAAAAACAGAAGTTTTTTTTTTTTTGTTTTTTTTTATAAAAAAACTAGGAACAAACCTGCGCTCTATACAATTGTAATGAAGATGTCCACATTATTTCTCTTTTGGCAGACTCTATTCAGGACTAAAGCTGGATAGAAATTCTTCTATCAATAAGGCTGTAGCATGGCCTCTCCAAACAATTTGATGAAAATAATGGTGTTTAAGAGTTTATTTTATTTGAGTCAGTTGAGGCCTATTTTACGATAAGTAATTTGAGGGCTATTTCGCACAATTCCTCCAATCATTGAGGCTATAACATTTTCTCTCAAATTCTTTTGAAAAATATAGCTCTATTTGAGGGGTTATCGGTTTTGAATCCACTGAATGTTCGGGAAAACAGTTTTCGCTTTCGGTTTATCATAGACACCGCTATAGCATGTCTAAGTAAAGAACGATGTTGGCACAATGTATTGTTTTTTTTTGTTTTGTTTTTTTCTAGACCTGGGCACTTCGTATCGAAGGAGTTGTCGAGGAAACTTCGAAAAGGGTTCATTCGATTAGAAATTGGAATAGCTAGTGCCCTTTTTAATAGTCGAAAGTGATTGGAAGGCAACTAACACCCCTTCCACTCCCACCATTTCCCCAAACACATCCAATCAAAATTTTGAGATAACCATTTTGTTCAACGTAGTTGATTTCCATAGAAAAATTATGTTTTTGAGGAGGACACTCCCTCCACAGCCCTCAGGGAAAGGGTTGTAAGTTATGGCCTGGGGGCATGTAAGGTTTGATAGAAAGCGTAGTCGTAGAAACTTCAAAAAGGGCTCATTCCATTGAAAATTTAAAGGGCCTTTTTATTAGTCGAAAGTAATTGGAGGGCAACTAACTCTTCTCTCACAACCACCATTTCCCCAAACACATTCAATCAAAATTTTGAGATAGACATTTTGTTCAGCGTAGTTGAAAGATCTGGAAATATTTTTTTTGAGGAGAAGACTAAGGGCAAGGGTTGTAAGTTATGCCCTGGGGGCATATAAGGTTTTTGTAGAAAGCGTTGTCATAGAAACTTCAAAAGGGGCTCATTCGATTGAAAATTCAAAGGGCTAGTGGCCTTTTTAATAGTCGAAAGTAATTGGAGGGCCACTAACCACCCTCCCACGCCCACCATTTCCCCAAACACATGCAATCAAAATTTTGAGATATGCATTTCGTTCAACGTAGGTAAAGTTCTGGAAATTAGGTCTTTGAGTATGATAACCCCCCCCCCAGAGCCTCGGGGCAAGGGTTTTAAGTTATGCACTGGGGGCATATAATGTTTTTATAGAAAGTGGTGTCGTAGAAACTTCAAAAAAGCTCATTTGATTGGAAATTGAAAGGGCTAGTGCCCTTTTTAATAGTCGGAAGTGATAGGAGAGCAACTAACCCCTCTCTGACGCCCGCCTTTCCCCAAACACATCCAATCCAATTTTTTTAAATAGGCATTTTGTTTAGACGTAGTTGAAAATTCTGGAAATTATGTGAATTACACTAACTCTAGAATTACAAACCCCCAAAACCCCTCAGGGCAAGGGTCTAAGTTATGCCCTGGGGGCATATTAGATTTTTCTAGAAAGTATTTTCGTAGAAAATTCAAAAAGGGCTCATTCGATTGGAAATTAAAACGGCTAGTGGCCTTTTTAATAGTCGAAAGTTATTGGAGGGCAACTATCCCCCTCTCACGCCCACCATTTCCCCTAACATATCCAATCAAAATTTTGAAATAGCCATTTTGTTCAACATAGTTGAAAGGTCCGGAAATTATGTCTTTGAGGATGACACTCCCCCTACAGCCCTCAGGGCAAGGGTTGTAACTTATGCCCTGGGGGATATAAGGTTTTTTATAGAAAGCGTTGTCGTTAAAACTTCAAAAAGGGCTCACTCGATCGGAAATTTAAAGGACAAGAGCCCATTTTAATAGTTGAAAGTAATTGGAGGGCAACAAACCCCCCTCTCACGCCCACCATTTCCCCAAACACATGAAATCAAAATTTTGAGATACCCAATTTGTTCAGCGTAATTAAAAATTCTGGAAATTAGGTCTTTGAGGATGATAGTCCCCTCAGAGCCCTCTGGGCAAGGGTTGTAAGTTATGCCCTAGGGGCAGATAAGCTTTTATAGAAAGCGTTGTCGTAGGAACTTCAAGAAAAGCTCATTTGATAGTCGAAAGTGATTGGAGAGCAGCTAACCCCCTCTCACGCCCACCATTTCCCCAAACACATCCAATTAAAATTTTAAGATAGGCATTTTCTTCAACGTAGTTGAAAGTTCGGGAAATTATGTCTATGAGGATGACAGACTTTCAAACCCCTCAGGGCAAGGGTTGTAAGTTATGCCCTGGGGGCATATAAGGTTTTTAGAGAAAGAGTTTCCGTAGAAACTTCAAAATGGCTCATTCGATTGGAAATTGAAAGGGCTAGTGCCCTTTTTAATAGTCGAAAGTGATTGGGGAAATTGTGGGCGTGAGAGGGGTCTCACGCCCACAATTTCCCCAAACACATCCAACCAAACTTTTGATATACCCATTTTGTTCAACGTAGAAAAAAATTCTTTTAAATGTTTTCACTTTTATAACTTTGAGAAATCAACAATAATTAAGATGTTAAGCAATAAATATCAGCATGTGTATATTAAACTGACAATGCAAATTTTTTTCGGTAAATTCCTTTGAATTTTTTTCAGTAAAGTACAAATTACATTCCGGCTTTTAGAGAGCATGGGGTTTGGAACCCTACTCATATTAATTTCTGCTCGTGTTGAGTTTGACTTATTGTAATTTCTGTTTGTTTTGGGTTTCATTTATTTGTTGATGCTGATTTGTGGTAGTTGTATGCTTGGCAGATTATTTGATTCTATTTTTCTTCATTTTGGTTTAATGGAGCTTTTACATTTTTGTTTGAAAAACTTATTTTGTGCGAAAAGTTTTTTTGATTAATAATACTAAAGGCGAAACGTATGGAGCAAAAGGCATCTGTTTTATGAATTACATTGAAAAAAAAAAAAAAAAATAGACAAACTGCCTCAAAATTAACAATTGGCATGTTTTCTTCTGGAAAAGAAAAATGTTAATGTTCATTAGAATTTAAGCTATGAATTTTCCTTAACTTAGAAAAGGGGTTTATTGTTTTCGAATTCGCAATAAAATCATGCAACAGTCAATACAGAAAAAAAATAAACGTGGAACATAATCTCTTTGGTAAAAGCTATAACAAAACATTATGTCATTGGTGAGACTATTTGCTTCCAGAATTAGTACTATTATTACTAACAACCGACTGCAGCACCAAGCCCCTTGAGGCCAACATAGCTACGCTCACTCCTCCTCCATCCCAGTCTATTTAAACACTCCCTCTTTACACCCTCCCAAGAAGTTTCCATTCCCCTTAATATTCCAGAATGAAAACAAATAGGAATGGCTTTGAACAGTAATAGATGAGCTTCTAAAATGCCAAATCAAATAAACCCTTTTTTGTGTTTTGTTTTATATTTTCAATACCAAAAATAACTTAATTTCACAATAAACAACTTCCATAGTTCAAAGATAAAGTCCATAGAAAGGTATGCTTAAGAATATTCTTCAAAACATAAAAAGAAAACATAAAAAAAAAACCAAAGATCTTTTCCCCATCAGATAATTGGCACTTCTAAACCCATGCCAGCAATAGCTTCACACATAATTTTCTCAGTTGTTAGTTTTATAGACTTGTTTTATTTGATTTTAGAATGGATTTAAAAGACGCCAGTTGCTTCGAGGCTTCAATTGAGAAGTAAAAGATAGGGGACATTTTTAGGAATACTTGGCATTACAAGTACAACTAATTTAAAATGGTACCAGTTGTTTGCATAGTAAAGCTATTTTATTGTCAAGCCAAGTAATTTTTTAGATAATATAATTCTTTTTACAACGGTTTTTTTGGATTGAATAAGCGCATGCAACAAGTCGATTTGATAAGAATGTTCCGAAAAGAGCCATTTCAAATTTTTGTAAAGAAGCGTGGCGTGTCCTACACGCGTAAAGGCATACACATAACCCTTGCTTGATTTGATTTATCGATCACTGAGAGTTCTCTTTGATTTTTATTCAATATATTTCAAATTACACTGTGCATTCAGAAACACAACTTTTGAGGAATAAAAATATTTTTTTGCAATAGGTATTTTTGTAAAAAATTTTTTTTTGAAAAACATTTACTGTACACCATTTTTAACTATGTCAAAGCACTAATTACCGTGATCTTTGCGAGCATACCTTGTGCATTTAGAAACATAACCTTGATAGGAATATATTTTTTTTTCTTAATAAAAAAAAGAATTTTAGAACAAAAATTTAGTACTTCAGTTTTACTGGCCATTAAGATGCATTTGAATTAAAATCTGAAAAATGCTGAAAATACGTCAAATCCTACCTTAAAATAAATTAACAGACAACGAGCAATAAATATGTCACAACAACGCGCCTAGCATACCGTCTTTATCCATTTTAATAGTTCAAAGCTAACACAGGCATGTAATTATTGTATGAAAGTAAAAGAAAGACAAAAGTAAGTAAGAAAAGACAAGTAAGAAAGTAAAAGAATTAGCAAGGGCTACACCATGGCCCACACAGTTAGATAAAAGAAATACCAAACAACATAACAATTGAGCTAAATGACGAATAATATGCTGTATAAAGGAATCGTGGTATCATGTCATTGTCAAAGCGCAGTGTTTTTGAAAGCGAGAGTCTCCCGGTATTCTGTGTTGTTAGTCTCATATTTTTTTAAAAACTGTTTTGGCAAGGAGAAGAATGTAGTGACCAAAGTCACAACAGTAGGGATTTCAGTTTTTAACCATTTTCGTGGAAAGTGTTACCCCTCAAATACCTAATGTAGCTCAACATTCACAACAGCTCGTAAAGTATTCGTAGAAACAAAGTAACAGACGCTCTTCAGGTTTTGTTGGTTTGAATTACTGAGTTGTCTGCAAGACAAACCAATACTCTTTTAAAACTTCGATGAGAAAATATTCACATCTCTTGCATTTTATTGATGAATATTTTATTTATCTACTTGCTAAAGAGCTTGTTGGACCACAGCCATAAAAAGAAAAAAACTAAGCGCATACTTTTTTGGGAGGACTGGAGGGAAACAGCTAGTCCTCTTGCCCAATATAAATAATTTCGAATTCCCTTACCCCTCCTCCCCCCAAGAAAAAAACTTCCTGAAGGTTAAAATTTGATAACCCAGCCGTAGGAAAAATCAGGGTACAGTTACCAAATTCAAAATAAATACATTTGTCACCTTATAATGACAAGAAACTGGGCATTACTCGCTTGCCTTAAGGCATACAAAAACTTATACTCCCTCAGTTTATCAGAAACTGAATGACTGTGTAAACTGCTTGAAGGCTTAAACTCCCCCTTGCATTACACAGAAATCAGATTAGTAACAGACAACTGCCAAATATGTAGATAAATTGTTTTTTTTTCAAAGCTACAGTTATTTTACAATTTGAAGGGGAGAATATGCAGATTCTCTTTTCATTATAACTGGATTAATAAGTACTTTAAAAAGCAAAAAAAGAAACTATATAATGAGTTTCTTACGATTCTTGGTTTGAAGGGTGGCTTAACCTTTCGAGCTTCTAAGGCTTCCCAGTCAATATCTCTGAAAAAGGCATGGTTTCGAATGGCAGCTTCTCCACCGTGGGCTTGAACACACCCCAATCGTTTTGCAGGATTCTTCGTCATGAACTACAGAACAAGGAAGAAACTATAGAAAAGCATCAGGAGAAATATTGAGATACAAGAACAAAAAATAACAATTCTCAAAAAAAAAGAGAAAAAAATGAACAAGAAACTATGACAAAGCGTTAGCAGGAAAATTCAGTACAAGAGCAGAAAAAGCTTGGAAAAAGAGTAAAAAAAGCTCATAAAAAGAGCAAAAAATTAAATTGAAA
This sequence comes from Artemia sp. Qi Xiang Cuo, assembly GCF_049724085.1. Taxonomy (NCBI): domain Eukaryota; kingdom Metazoa; phylum Arthropoda; class Branchiopoda; order Anostraca; family Artemiidae; genus Artemia; species Artemia sp. Qi Xiang Cuo. The sequence goes on along the minus strand of NC_142797.1, from coordinate 81,078,006 downwards.
TGGTAACAAAGCATCAGCAGGAAAATTTAAATGTGAGAGCAACAAAACAATCCTCAGAAAAAGAAAAAAATGAACAAGAAACTATGACAAAGCGTAAGCAGGAAGTTGAAATATACAAGCAGAAAAAAATGCTCAGAAAAAGAGTAAATAAATGAACAAGAAATTGCAACAAAGCATCAGCAGGAAAACTGAAATATCAGAGTAGAAAAAAGGCTCAGAAAAACAGCAAAAGAAGAACTAAAAATCGTAGCAAAGTGTCATTAGTAAAATGAAATATGAAAGCAAAGAAAAAATATACAAGCAGCACTGACAAAATCATAATATTTGGATTTATTTCTGCAAATAAAATAAATATGTAGGGATAACAAATTTCTTCAAACGGATAGAAATCTAATTCAATCTATTCAGATTAATATTTAATAATTAAAAGCACAATTAGGATAGTTCAATAGGTCAATGATTGTTGTTGGAACAGCTTCCCCTTTGTTCTGACAGTCACTGACATATTCATTAAATTTCGATAGCCAGTCTAAAACTTCAAAACACTTGAAGAAACTTGAAAACACTTGAAGTAATAGTTATTTTCATCACTCCCCCTCCCCCCTCCCCACTAAAAAACAAAAAGGATCGTAACGAAGGGTTCAATCTCAGTTAAAAAGGAATAAACATCTATATTTGAATATACGCATTTCCCTTCCAACATTCGATCTAAGAGCATTTAAAGTTTGTTTTCGCCATCCAAAATAAGTTTTTCCATTTTAGTCAATTGGGGACCCCAATTGAAAAGAAATAATTAATACAGGTACATTTTATGGTGGAAAATTTCCTAATTATATCTTTTCTGGGGGGGGGGGATATTTTGAATTTATAATAACTGTGCACTAATTATTAGTTACTGAAACCTAACATATGATCTCAGCGAAATTTTTTGCCTGGATAATTGAATTCATAACATGCGATAGAATACACACAGTTCTAAAAATTACACGCCCTTTTTATAAGTCTGGATTATAACTTAAAAAACACGGAATTTCTATTTGAATACGTGTCAAATGATAGCAGATTTATATATTTCAAAACAAGTTATTGAAAATAAGTTACTGAAAAACATGTTACTGAAATAAGTTACTGAAAATAAGTTACTGAAAATAAGTTACTGAAAAATAAGTTACTGAAAATAAGTTACTGAAAAAGTTACTGAAAATAAGTTACTGAAAAATAAGCTACTGAAAATAAGTTACTGAAAAACAAGTTACTGAAAAAAAGTTACTGAAAAACAAGTTACTGAAAATAAGTTACTGAAAATAAGTTACTGAAAATAAGTTACTGAAAAACAAAGTTACTGAAAATAAGTTACTGAAAAACAAGTTACTGAAAATAAGTTACTGAAAAGCTACTGAGAATAAGAATCCGATTGCGCCACTACTTACCCCTTTAAGAATAGAGACAGCTTCTTTACTCAACCAAACAGGATAGAGTACATCATCGTGTAAAATTGACTCAAAAAGGTCATCTTCATTATCAGCTTCAAATGGTGCTTGTCCAGCCATCATTTCATACATAAGGACACCAAGAGCCCACCAGTCAACAGTTGCACCATAGTCAAGTTCTTGTAAGATCTGCAAATAAACACCGTGTTCATAGAAATACGCGAAAAAGATTGAATTTGGTTTTAAACAACTAATATAATAAGCATAAGAAGGTTTAAAAACTACCACCCAGAAAAAAGGTAAACAAACAGGGTCCGAGGGCAGAGTAGTAAGAGATAGGCAACTACGCTATGCACACCTTATTGATCTAGATGAAGACTTCTGTTTTTTCATCTCCTCTAAAATCACAATTTCTTACAGTATATAGGAATGATATATCCATTGAAGTTTCTAACCCGAGCCAAAAACTCAATGGTAATACTGAGGCTTAAAAACCGGTAAATATTGACCAAATTATAGTATTGACTTACGAATAAAGTGAATATACCACTCGACGCCTTTTTTTATGCTCTTTCGGCTCTTTCCAAATACAATGATGGTTTTTTTTTGAAATGAATTTTACCCCCACCCCTATATACCAATTTAGGGTATATATTTGCACATTAGGGGGGTGGGGGTACAGTTCAAACTTACCTCCCATTTACATCAGAAATAAAATTCCCCCCCCCCCGAATGTGCAAATATATACCCTAAATTGGTATATAGGAGTGGGGGTCAAATTCATTTCCGACAAAAACGATTATTATATTTGGAAAGAGCATAAAAAAAGGCATCGAGTGGTATATTCACTTTATTCGTAAGTCAATAATATGATTTGGTCAAAATTTACCTAAAAACCCTAAAAATCACTATTATTATTATTATTCGTTGATGATACTTCTTTTCTTTGTTGTCAGGTATGTGCAAGAATTGCTTCGAACATAACCTCTCCAGCAATCCTTGCTCATACCTTGCTTCCTATAATAAGACAGGGAAAATATTGAAATGGCTGCACATCCATGTCTCACTTGATAGAAATAAGGGGGTAATTGTAAGCTCCAATTACGACGAATGGATTCATAGAAAGTTATGTTTCATCAAAAGAAAAATAGGCTTGAAAGAGGTCAAGTAAATCAAAATCTTGCACGAGATTGGCTGTATCAAAGGAAATATATAGGATTTATTTTCAATCAAATTTCTAACTGAATGTTCTTTTATCATTGTTTCTTAATTTGGTCCTCACTTTGCTTCTTTGCTTGTTTTGTAAGAGATTAGCTATTCAAAATAAAATTCAATACAAATAAGTTCGATACTAAAATAAAGCAACTTGTAACATTCTTAAACATTTCCTTAGCAATCACAAATTATCTTAGATGGTCTCAATTCTTGCTTGGGTAATTGCAAATTTGGCTTGCAATTACGTGTACTTTGATTCTTTAGTCTATTTCATTTCAAAAGAATTCTTTTATTAAAAAAACGAAACAAGTAAAAAAAAGTTTACATTTTGAATATTTTATTTGTATGATGGTACTACGAAAAAATCTGTCAAATAATTTATAAATAAATAATAATAATCTGCCAAATAATATTTTAAGGTAAAAAATACCTTAAAATAATGAATTAATATTAAAAAAAAACACTCACTTCTGGAGCTATATAGTCAGGTGTTCCACAAAAAGTTGAAGTGGTACTACCACCCATTATGTTTTCTTTGCACATTCCAAAATCAGCCAACTTACAGTGGCCATCTGCATCCAGCAATATGTTGTCAAGCTTCAAATCACTGAAATAAAAAAAAAATTAAAAACAGATCCGATTAAATCTTCTGTCAACAGACATATTCCTAACTATTTATAAAAAAAAAAAAAAATCAACTGAAAGTAAGGAGCAACATTAAAACTTAAAACGAACAGAAACTATATCGTATACGAGGGGGTCTGTGTTTTCCGACAACCTCGCTCATTACGCTAGAGTCTCAAAAGTTCTTTAGAAATACTTCAACGGGCTTTGTGTTTAGATAGTCTTTCTTATAAAATTGTGATAAAAAGTAAAACTTTAGCGTAAAGAGCGAAGTTTGAGGACAGAACAACCCCCTTTACATTCGGAATAATTTCTGCTCGTTTCAAATTTTTAATGTCGCTCCTTACTTTCGGGTCAAAAACTTTTTTTAATTTAATTATGACCATTTTTCTAAACCACACTAGGAAATCTCCTTTGCTCCCCCCTCCCGTGTAAGATTTCCCCAGAAAATACCCCCAGAGACTTTCCTTCCTACGGAAATTTCTCCTGTGGAAAATCCTCCCCGTAGAAAATACAACCCAAAAATTCCCATATATTTCCCAATAACAAATACTGTATGTCAACAATGGACTAAATTTCGTAGCTTACAACCCTTTTCTCAAGGACGATGGGGGTCATGTCAACCTTCCATTATAATAGGATCTAAATCTTGACAGATTCAAAAGAAATCTGTTTTGAATTTATTTTAGCAGTTTTATGATTAAGAATTTGTTTTAGCAGTTTTATTATAATAATTAATAATTATTTTAGTAGAAATATTTATAATTAAGTTAACAAAACTATTTACCACTAAATCATAGGATAAAGTGTCAGTTAAAGATGTTTTGCATTTATTTAATAGTTCATCAATTCTTTTAATCCATTAAGATTTCAGTTTCCACGAAAAAGATCCATTACATATGATTTTTACCTAAACTACGCCTACCATCATAATTAAAACTAGTCCTAACCAGTAATCCCTTCTCCCTCGGAGATAAGTTAACTGCTTAATAACAAGCACAATAATCAGGAAATGTTAAACATTTCAATATTAATGCCCATATGCAAATGAACAGACTCATTTGCAAATGGGTCTGCCTGTCACGCGACAAAAAATCAATCTACAATTAGCCATGTCTTGATGCCTACTGCAAAATTCTTGATTTTCAATTGCAGTAGACATCAAGGCATGGCTAATTGTAAAAAAAGCCAAGACAGATAGTTCGAGTGATTGAGAGGCAAATCTGGGATAAGCCCTTTTTAGGATTGTACAGTATAAAAATGATGTCATTTCATTTGTTGATAGATAAGTCTATCTATCATTCATTCATAGGTCATTCCTAGGGCAGAACTAAGGTAGATAGTCATAGAATTAAGGGATGAAAGATTCGATTGATTTTGGGTTGTCGCGTGACGGACAATGTCCACTGGACTTGTATGCAAAATCTGGACTGAATTTGGTTGCACTTACAGGCGGCAAACAAGTGAAACCTAAGCCTAATAGACTTGGTCGCTTGTGGTCTAAAGGTGGAATACCGTGTCATAAATTTTGACATATGACCAACAAGTCCCTTGGAATTGCAGGGAAAGGGTGAAGCCTATATTTTCCCAAGTGTTTGGTTAAATGGCACGGGTATTTGCATTTGCCCATTTGTGTAGGCACGAGTAGGGTTTTACGAGGATGAGGAACCGGACATGACTGAGATTTTTCTAGGAGTAACAGGGCATGAGTGAGGTTCTTAAATACTTCAGCACACCCAGCTCAAAATCTTCCTCACATTTTGTGTAATTCAACATTCTAAACAATTTGATTGTTAAAACATTATGAAATGTACTCCAGAAGAAGGTCACATTGTTCAGCCCCACAAGAAAGTTTACAAAAGTCATCTCTTTATAAACATAAGCAAATTCTGGTGAATTTACAATTCGAAACATTTAAGTTTTTACATGTTTAAGTCGGGGGGGGGGGGGGATATGCGGATGAAGTTTTTAGCTTTCAAAACTTGTTCATGTATTTACATCCAAATTAGCTACTCATAGCTAATTTGCTCTCCTTAGCAAATTACGACTAGGGCTCTCCTTATCTCTCATCTAAGTGATAAACTTAGAAAAGCGTTTGGTGTGCTAGTTTGCTGTAAAGCTTGCTACAGCAGGCGTATTCTCGCCCGTGTCTACAACGCTTTTGCGATGCCTCATGTCCTCGCACTGACTCCATTTTAGAATATGTTTACGGCTACTGATAAAAAGACTATTAGATCCGTATAGTTTCGTTTCGCGAAATTTCTCTTGTGCATACCCCTATGGGCTAGAAATAAAAGACTAGTGTCAGCCTACGGGTTAACTGAGCCACTAACTGCGGCTGAGCAGCGTCGTGGTCGCTATTTTTATAGGCTTGATAGGGCAAACAGCTTCCATCCTGCTATGTGTTAGTAGAAATATTTGAATCTATTCTTGGTAGCATATTTTTCATTGTGAGTGTGTTCTTCTTTCTCCTTTCCTTTTTTTTTGTCTTCTCATCTACTCCATATTGAACCCTTGTTTGTTTTTTTGGGCAATAAAGCTATTGATTGATTGATACACTGACCATTTGAAATTACAATCTTACCGATAGATAACACCATATTTATGCAGAAACTGAAGAGCGCAAGTGACTTCTGCTGCATAAAAACGAGCTCTGGCTTCATCAAACTTCCGGGCACGTTGAATTTGAAACATCAAATCACCACCGTTTACGTACTCCATGACGAAAAATAGTCGATCCTATAAGGTAAATAATACTTCAAACCTAGCCGATTTACAGGCACCTTTTATATATAACTTGGTCAACTGGTTTAGAGTATACCTTTTAAATACCAGGAAGGATGAATAACAGCAAGGGAATCATAGGTTGACACCAGAAGGTTATTCGGGTCGCCAGGTCTTTTCACTGGGACAAGGGACTTTTCACCCGGTGTATGACATCACGCATTTGTTTCCAGAGCTGAGGATTAGTGATTGGCTGGGAGTTACTGACATTTACCAGTTATATAAATTTGCTTACTTCTACTAGTTAGTTTCATTTATTTATTTTTACAATTTGACAATTTTACATTTTTAAAATTTAAAAAACATTTCTGTTAACAGCAAGGGAATCGGTTCAGTGTCCTCTTTGGTCGTCGGGTTTTTAGGCTTAGCCCACTGGTAAGCGAATTTTCCCGATTAGTTAAATGGTAAGCGAATTATTTGTAATTACAAAAAAATGGACTGATAGTATCGGCACGCATTCTCATGCGAGACCCTCTCAGTCTTTAACACAATATGAGTCTGATCAAACCTTACAATATTCTGTAAGCGAATTTTATTTTTTGTCTACCAATGAACTAAGGAGCCTAGCACCCTAAAGGCACACTGCAATAAAATTTTACCTAAGAAAATAATTCTTTTTTTTCTCCTTACAACCTACACATCCTTTATATAGTAATATTTTGTGTAGCGTTCGATATTTAACTTACAAGCATTGAACTTACAAGCAAAAGCTCACTTCGTGGGCTACTTATCACTTCCCACTTAGGCCTCCAGTTCACGCATATAGCACCTGCTTTGTTCAGGGTGAGGTCTGTCCTGGAGAATGTGTCCTCGTTTTCCTCGAGCTGTGCTTAGTCCTTGGATCCATAGCTATAACTATTAAGCAGGTTTGGCTGAATTCCACTAAAAGCCTAGTGATAATTCCCTATCTGAACTGAGGAAATATTAGGTACAGACCCCAAAAGCGTATAAGTATGAGCCTAGCTCTCAATTCTCACCGCGTTTGATCGGAATCCAACGCTCCCTCCTGTTAGACGGGCTTAAGAAATTAGGAGCTTCCACGAAGGTCAACATGGGCGTCGCAAAAATCGATCACTTCTTTCAATTGATACAACCGATACTTTCAGCCACGTTTGTTTGAGATGGATAACCCCTTCTATTAGATGTCCTGAAGACAAGAATGTAGAATACCCACTCCCCACAAACTCAGAAAAGTCAGGTTGTGCCTACACACTCCAAAAGCAACAATTAAGACAATAACTTTTGCTTCCCCGTAAGTTTGCTTAATACTAAAATGCCTCCTCCTAGCAGATGCGCAAACGAAAAAAAAAACAGAACCCCCCCCCCCCCCCTCATTAGTCAGATTACAGCTATACTTGTTTAGGTCTACTTCTAAGTCCAATCTTTTGCAAGCACACGCAATTTCTAGAAATTTAATCAGAATCAAAGGTTTTAATAAAAATTGAATGAAAATCCAAGTTTGGGTTTGTGGATTACACTTTCAAGGATTATTTTCTAGAAATATAGAAGAGACGCAGAATATCTTATCTCGAATTTCGACGAGATGTTGTGCCTACACACTCCAAAAGCAACAATTAAGGCAATAACTTTTGCTTCCCCGTAAGTTTGCTTAATCTGAAATGCCTCCTGGCAGATGCACAAACGGCAGAAAACCAGACAAAATCCTCTCCCCCCCCCGCGTCAGTAGTCAGGTCACAGCTATACTTGTTTAGCCGTACTTCTGAGTCCAATCTTTTGCATACACACGCAATTTCTAGAAATTTAATCAAAATCAAAGGTTTTACTAAAAATTTAATGAAAATCCAAGTTTGGGTTTGTGGATTACACTTTCAAGGATTATTTTCTAGAAATCTAGAAGAGACACAGAACATCTTATCTTGGATTTCGACGAGACTATTCCAACTTCTATATGAGTAAGACGTTATGGGGTCGCTAAGAAGCTCAACTTTCCGAGCAAAAAAATTTTTGTTTTGTTTATTCTTATACTGTTTTGTTAAAATAAAAAGAAAAAAGGATGAAAAATCGGTAAAATTTCCAGATTTTTTTTTCTTCGCTCCATGATCCCCAATACGGGAAAAAAAACTTTGCATTTTCATCTTTTGCTATTACCAAGCAAGTGATGGGTGGTAACAATACAACAAAACCAAAACTAAGAAAGTAGCAGTGTAGTTTCGCAGCACAATGATATTTCAGCAAAGTCTATGAAAAAAAAAGTTAAATTTTCTTTCTTCATCTTTGCGTGGAATAGCTCAGATAACTTGTTAAAATGTTATTAACTACTCTCCAATCTTCCTGTTTTTTTTTTTTTTAAGTGTGACTCACCATTTCTGAAAAAACACATTTTACCAATTAACTAATTTTGTTCAAGTTCTTACCCCTACAAAAGATAGGATCAAATCCTTCAGACAATTTAAAAACATGATCAATGACAAGACCGGTACTGACTTAAACTATTAAACTGGGTTTAGGCTGTAATTTCCTTTGTGTCGCATAACTTACGTAATGTTAACTAGTCTATTGCGCAAAAAGTGCGCAACAAACAAAAGCGACTGTGGTATGAGCACTTAAAGGCCATAAGATGAGATATTTATAACTAATAAAGGCCACAGATTAAGAAGAAGTAGATACTTACAGGAGTTTGAAAACACGAATGAAGTGCCGTAAGAAACGGGTGTTTGGCCGCAAGAGCGAGTATTCTTTTTTCGGTCAAAGTGCACTCAACATCATCGTCTTGTATTATTACATCCTTCTTGAGCACCTACAAAAAGTTAACAAGCATTAAAATAGTGTAATTTGCCGATACCTAAGCCCCATCCATTCAGAAACTTCAATTTTAGCCGAGTTGGTATTTTCGTTTAAGTAGAACTAAACACCATACAACGTTGTTATCAATAAATCGGACAATAGAGCAATATTAAACAAAGAAGTGCTAGCAAATACAGAAGAGCTATATCTTTGGAGCCTTTTCACTAATTTAATTAGAGTTTTTTATCTTTCTTATGGCACAATTTTTTTATGTTGTTCAAGATCGTGATATATAGCGTCAAATGAAATGTATGAAAGTAATATGGTAATCAGTTTTTAAATACTCCAAAGTCATATCTGTTCACTTTCTAACTGCCCAAACTTAAGGATTAATTCACATAATAAATTGTTTGAACTTATTTGTTTTTACGTGTAGGTGGTACATACCATAGCAAGATGAAAAGAAGCACAAAATGAGCTTTGGAGTTTAACCACTGAAAATTATTGGTTTAAAATATAAGCCAAAACGATCACTGAGGCCACTGATTAGATTAAAAGATACTTTAATCTATTTTCCTTTCTTTCCACAAACATTATAATAAAAAAGCTCAAAAAAAAAAAAAAAAATGGAATGTCTTTTTATAGACGTGTTGGTTGTATACAGTGTCGTTTATCCACGAAATTTAGAGGGTTATTTTATTCGTTTTTTCTCTCTTTTTTTTTTAATAAAAATTCCAAAAAAAAATGCATTTTCAATGAATGTACCAAAAAAAGAAGGTATGTTCAAAATATGAGGGGGGGGGGGGACCAAAATCTATGGAGAGAGGGGATGACAATTTCACCTCCCCTCAACTGACACCACTGGTTGTACATAAGTTTAACTCGGTAAATAGGTTTACCTCCTAATTCTTGCATATATTTGGTTTTAAATAAGTTTAACTCAATTCTTGTTTACAAATCTGAAAACTATTGTAGGATTACAATCTCCATGAACACGTTTTATTGTAAGAGGAAACCGAAGGTAAACAGAAGCATCAAACCTTCAAGTTAGAAGAAGGACAATAAAATACGTTCAAAAATAAATCTTTAGATGGGCTAATATTTGGGACGTCTCCAGACATCTAAGTAAAAAAAGGCTGTCACAAGTATAAAGTAACAATTTAATGCTTTGTGATCGGATTATTAAGTGTGAGATATTTTCTATGAGTAAAATACTCTTCAATGCTTTCAATATTATTTTATTATTTATATTACGAAAATAACTAACTAAATTCATAAATGGTTCAGTATATGGAAAATTACCTTAACTGCATAAACTTCATCTGTTCCTTTTTTCTCGGCTAAAAGAACCCGACCAAAAGATCCTTTACCAAGCACTTTAATAAAGCTAAAATCCTCCATGCTAAGCGACTCTTCTGGTCTCCTCTGCTCCATCTTTGGCTCTCCCTTCTCTTTCACCGGTATATCTTTCATTTTGTTTTTCAAACGATCTTCCATCACTTTTTGGGCTTCAAGACGAAGATGAATTTCTTCGTCATTGCCAATACCAGGCTGATTTACTTCCTCAGTTTCAATAATAATAGAGCCACTAAGGGAAATATTTGTTGTACTTGTCATTTGAGACATACGAGAATCGTGAATTGATATCTAAAAAACAGAAGGAGGAGTAATGATTCGTGAACTAGAAATTTGCAGACAGCAGAATTTATGCTGGCGTTGTTTTTTCTAAAAGTAAGAAATATTAAATACAAAATGAAGCATTAGAGTCAACTTTCAACAGTTTTTTAATATGCACACACATGTCCTAACATCTGGCTAGGCATTTCAGTCTAGGTTAAGGGGTGAGGGTAACTAAATGGCTAGGGGATGGGTTTACTATCTTCAGCCCACAACTAGCTTTACACTAAAGTTAGATGATTTTCTAGAGGGATAGTGAGTTTTATATTTGAACACCACTTCTTCCAGCAACACCATAGTTGTCGCCTACTTCAAATTTGATACTATATTCAACTTCGAATTTATACTACTTAAAAAAATTTTTTTCCTTTACTCTTTTTTTGTTAGTTGCACACATATGTTCAAAGATCCGGCTAGGCATTTCAGTCTAAGGTAATGGGTGAGGGTAACCCACTGGCTAGAGGATGTGTTTACTGTCTTCAGCTCACAACTTTTTGAGTTTTACATTTGAAGACAACCCCTTCCAGCTACATCATAGTTGACGTCTGATTCAAATTTCGATACTATATTCAACTCCAAAGTTATACTAATTCACAATTTTTTGCTTTTGCTCTTTTTTGTGAATGAATAAAACACATTGTTAGACTGTAGATTAGTGAATCGCAGAGCTAACTACGCTAATATTTGCCAAAGAGCTTAGTCAGATCCTAATCTGGCCGCTATCAGCTCATAATGGGTCCGATAGGAATTTGAGCACGTGGTCAGCATTCAACATATAGCTAAGAACAAAAGTAGTATTTTATTGGCAAGAAATTCAAAGAACGGTTCTCTATGTTATATGCTTAATGTGTTTCACTTTTGTTCCATTTTTCCTTCTTTTATTAATTATTCTATCATTGTTAATTATTTAGTCTTAACTAAGTTTATATATGTGCATTCTCTTTTAATGTTTTTGCTTTTATATTTGTCTTTACCATTGATACACATTAATATACCCTTATTTTTTTAGTTATTTATTATTTCATTCGTGTAAATTTTCTTTAACGTTTTACTTTTATATTTGTCTCCACCATTGACACATAATAGCCTAGCGTACTACACAAATTGTGTTAATATTAGCTAAAGACCAAGTTAAATCCTTAATTAGCAACCGCATTGCTCAAAAATTCGCCTGACTGGAATTTCTAGCCAGGTGTGTTTTAAAAAAGCGGTAGAAGAATTAGAACTTAGTGGCTTACGTGCTGGAAATAGTGCAATCTGTCATCAATGGATAAACGACACATGCCTTTAAAGGAAACATAGATTTCTAGGAACGTAAACAAGTGAACATTCCTATTTAGAAATAAAATAGAAAACAACGGATGGAACAAGGGATGCAATATTCAATAAAGAAAAAAATGACGGTAAAAATATATTCTTTTAAATTATTTTGCGATCTCGAGTTTTTTTTTCATCTTTGCTAAATATATAAAATGTTAAAGGGATACTGCAGTCATTTTTATTGCTCCTCGTAATAACTATTTATCCAACAAAACCAAAATTGATAGTTCAATTTGCAAGAGTTTAGCTGGGTAGCTTGGAAGCAGGTTCTTACAAGTTTATGTAATAGCTGCTTATCCCCGCTAATAATTTCTCTTTCTCATCACGATACGAATTTTCGAACTTGTATTTTTTTTTTAAACACAATCTTTGGGATTGAGCGTATGTCAATTAAGTCCATTCTTGCGGTATATAGCGTTTTCATTAAGACTGAAAATGGTTAATTTTAGATTCAAAGTTTAGAAAGGGCAACTGACTGCATCTGTCCCATTTGAACACTGGCCAATGCAGGACAAGATATATAACCAAGGTTTAAGTAAAGTACAAACCTGGATTATAGGCTCAGTTATGCTGAAGTGATGGGTCTTGATATATTCGTGTAGTTCTTCCTTTGTCGCAAACGGCGTTTCAAGTTTATATTATATTACCATGAGTGGTAAAATTATGTCCTATTATGAGGTATGAGGAAGTGTGTTGGCGGGGTTTTTAGTTAAGGTTTGAAAGGATATTCCATTATATATAAATGGGAGAGTGCTTTTCTAGTGTTGAAGAGGCAGTAGGTTTGAGTCTCACCGATGACAGTTTTTTCTCACGAAACTTCGATAAGTAATTAGTACATCTGACACTTAACGTGACACAAAACGTATTAACCTTTGATGTTTTGAAGAGTAGCTTTTACAATGTTCTTGAGGTTATTATTATTTCGGAAGCAAAACAGTTGAAGGAATATTTTAGCAACTAAAACTCAAAAAGTAACTAATCATATCCGACCAAGCTGGTTTTTATTCAAAAGAGAGATGGGTTGACCAACTATTTACGCTAAGATGAATCCTTCAGCAGCGAAACAAAATACGTGCAGTCCACGATTAGTGGGCTTATAGGCTTCATAACGGCATTTGAATCAGTCCTAAAATGTGACATTTTGAAATCTATGACGAAAGGCAAAGTACATAATAAAGTGATAAAATTAATAGAAGCATATTGCGATAATAAATGCACTTCCATGCTAACGGAGACCTATCCAAAATGATCTTGATAGAGCGTGTGTAAGATATGTGTTCTGTGTTCCCTTACCCTTACCTTTTAATTTGTGATTAACTGAATAATGTCAAGATCCACGTTGGGGATCCAAGTTGTCCTTCAGTGATTTAGCAATATAGATGGCACTACTATTCTATCCAGAAGTACCACAAAAGCACAAGCAATGCTCACCAGGGTTGTAATCATCGCTCAATCAATGGATCTAAAAAACGTATCTCTAAAACATAATCTTCATGTCCAGCATATCAAACCCGGTTTAGCCTGTGTACTTGCAAGAGGAAGAAATCGAATTGATGAGCCAATTTGCAGATCAATGACTGAAAGTAATGGAGACGGCTTGGACGAAGTTAAGATTCAAATCATAACTTGAAGCAAGAGTATTGGCCAACCTTAATTCCTGCCTACACCTGAAGCGTCTGAAAAAGTTGCTGAAATATCCCACAATTAATTTGGTTTTATAAAAAATCAACTTACCTTCTTGGGTTTAGCAGGAGGGTTGAGATGTTCGTTTTTTAACCCCATTCCCTTGAGTATCTCAGCAAGTTGTTTTGTGTCAATACCACAGTTATTCGCCACATTTTTCTGACAGCGAATATGTACGTTCATATTACAAACTAGAAATAAAAAATTAAACAAGTTTCTACAATAATAAAATAGTTACGTCACAATCTGACCTTTTGAAGGAATATAGATATACTACAAATAATAAGTACCATGCAGAAAAAAAAAAAACATTATTAGTAATAATACTATTTGAAAAGTCCAATCGAATAGAACAGAAAGCAAAAGGGTAATAACGAGGGATAATAACAGGGAGAATGGGATACAATTGAAGAACTGCTTGAATTAGTCAATAGAAAATTAAAGTCTGAAAAATGAAAAATGTGATGCATAGACAATTTTTAGATAAGTTTAAAACGAATAGCAACAAAAAAGCAGCGAAAGTGGGAGAAAAAGAGAGAGAGGAGGAGGGTAAAGAGAGGCGGGGAAGGGGATTTTCCTGATTTATTTTTTGAAAAAACAAACTTTGTGGAATCTTACTCCGTTGTTTCCGTAGAGCTTAGACTTAGAGCAATTGAGACAGTATGATATGGTTGACTGGAAGTCAGCCATATGTCTTTTGGGTGCAGTTCATCTCTCTGTGTCTGATATAGACCTAAGGGAAAATAATGCTCTAAAATGCAAGCTGACGATTAATGACCACCATAACCCTAGCCATAACAGAATGATATGCAATGAAGTAGCAGGACTTCTTAGCTAATAATACAGCATATCTCCATCAGATGGATGTTCCCATTAGACTGAGCCCCAGGGATACGATGGGAAAAAGAGCAAATGCCCTTCCTTCTTTTATTTTCATTTGATTCAAGAGGGACTTCAATTATTTATAACCAGCTAAAAAAGGGGGAAAACTGCTTCTAAGTAACATTCTCTTTAACAGCGGGCTAGATCCCTTTTCTTTTTGCCACGCCTTCTATCAATCAGAAGTATAGAAACAGCACGTTTTACTTGAATCTCATATTTCTGCAAGAAAATTCAGTGGTTTAAAATATTATTGATGGGAAGCAAGAATTTAAGAAAATTTTCGCCCTGTTACAAACCATTGTTTTTCACCACAAAAAGAAGAACCAATTTTAAAAAATGACAAATTTCTTAGAAAACAAGATAGTCCACTAGTAGAGTAGTAGAATAGTAGAATATTTTTATTTATAACACATACATTAATAAACGTCACAAAACAGCGCACATGCATGGTGGCATAATTTAGCGCTGAAAATATTGCCAACGAAAATACACATCCATTTTCTAACTAAATTTTACAACAACGAAAAAAAAAACCCAATGAACAAAATGCTTAGCATATCATAAGATATTTCTTCACCAGTCTTAGAAAATGTCGCTTGTTACTGCATTCTCGAACTGATGCTGGAATTGAATTTTCAGATTTTTGGGCCAGTGTGACGGATGCTGAATCCCGCTCTCGATGTCGGCCGAATTTCGCACGAAAAGTCTGAACGATGCGTAGTAGGATAATTATGAAATTGAGAATTAGTTGGAAAAATGCTGGAGAAATTTACAGGTAAATTACTATATTGATAATCGTGACAAATACTAGAGATAGAAATTAAATGAAATTGGTACAAAGAGAAAATTCCTGAAGTCCCATATAGGTGTCTAACTGAAGATCTGCAATCAACATTAAAAAGAATCCTCATTGGTTTATTCTTAAGTATTTGGAGAGATTTGAAATCAGACGAAAAGGTAGATGCCCAAACCGAAATGCAATAGAGAAAATATGGGTGGACGAAAGAATAATAAATAGATTTTAGAATAGCTTTAGGAAAGAAATGACGAAGACGAGTTAGCATGCCAATATTTCGGGCAGTTTTTAACGACAGTGTTTTTACATATTTATGAAACGACAAATTTTCATCTAAAATAATCCCAAGATATTTGAACTGATCTACCCGTTTTAATTCAAGACCATTCAAGAAAAGAGAGAAGGTATCTGACACTACTCATCCAGTTCGCGAAAATAACATATATTGGCATTTTTTTTCATTAAGAGCTAGTAAATTCCTTGAATACCAATCAGATACAGTTAGTAACGTACTTTCGAGGTTATGGAAAAGAACTGATAGGTCCCGGTGAGAAGCAAAAATTACTACATAATCAGCAAACATTATAATTTTACAAGAGGCAAAACTTCAGGCAAATCATTTATAAAAAGAAGAAATAGAATAGGCCAAAGGACAGCCCTGAGGCACTCCGTAATTAATCGGAGAAGTTTCGGAACGGAGATCACGAGATTTATCAACACAATCTAGTCGTCTCCCACAAAGTTAAGATGCAAAAAATTTAACAGCTTGTGTTGAAAATCCATAAGCCTTGAGTTTAAAAAGAAGCAACGAATGATTTTCGGTGTAAAACGCCTTGGCGACATCAAGAAAAATCGCCAACGCGTGTTGACCATCGTCTAGTGAATCATTAATATTTAGTAAAAGCTCATGAATGGCCAGTTCAGTTGAATTTCCTTTTATAAAATCATATTGAGACGTGTGTAAAATCTTAGTATCAAATAAATATTTTTGTAATTGACTATTTGCAAGTTTTTGCAAAATTTTGCTGAAAACCGAAAGTAGAGAAATGCCTCTATAATCTGAAGGGTCAGTTGAACTCCCAACTTTAGATAATGCTGTAACATTTGCGTTTTTTTAAAGCTCAGGAAAAACCCCATGCATAAGTGATAGATTAAAAATATGTGCCAACAAAGGTGAAATGCTTGACGCTATTTGCTTTACGGTTTGAGCCAAAAATTCATATTCATCCTTAGAATAACTCCATTTAGCCTAAGCTTTAGAATAACTTTTTCAATCTCATGAGGCTTAATCTCAGAAAAAGAAAACGAATTTTCTGCATGTTGCTCATTAACTGGAACAGAAGGAGAATTCAGTTGCATATTCATAGTCGATGCAAGTCTAGAACCAATATTACTGAAATAATCTCCAAAAGCATTTATAATTTCATTGGGCTCTGTAACATTTTCTCCATTTAAAACAAGGCAATTAACACTAGTAATTTTACGACTATGAGGACGTATCTTTTCATTTATCAATTGCCATGTTTTTCTCATATCCGATTTATACTCCAAAAATTTCTGTTTATAATATTTTCTCTTCTCATGTCTGATAATTTAATTTAGCTTATTCCTATACACTCTTAATTATTCAAACGACTCAGGTGTCTGTAATTTTAAATAATTCTTAAATTTTCTATTTTTATGTTTTAACGATGTCAAAATACTTTCAGTAATCTATGGGTCAAATTTCTGCGCAAACTTTCCATGCGAAACTCGTGTTGAAGAAGCCCGATCCTGCAGTCCCATCATTTGATCAATAAAATCTGAAAACGCAGCATTTGCGTCATCTGAGCCATAAAACGAACTCCAATCATGGTCACTAATTAACTGACGTAGAACTTTACAATCAATCCATGTATATCATTTTTTTTTAATTATCCATTGTTGAATCTCGATGTTGTTTATTACTATTATTTAAATTTAAAAGAACAATCACCGGAAAATAATCCGACATATCAGACAAAATTACTGACGATTTTTCTGCATCCAATAAAACAGGAGAGAAAAATATATTATCTATTAATGTAGCTCTGTTAGCTGTAACTCTTGTCGGCAGAGAAATACTTGGAAGAAAATTAGAACACAACATCATAGTTAAAAACTCCTTATTATTTCCAACATCGAGATTCAAAAGATCAAAATTAAAATCACCCGAAATCGGTTTTTTCAACGCTTCTATATTTTTCAACAGCGGTTCAAAAACTAAAAAAAATTTTTTTGAGTTACCCAACGGAGATCGATAAACAGACCCGAAAATAAATGGATTACAGCTCAAAGGTACGACTTCAACAAAAATAGTCTCACATAACCCTTCATCAAATACAGACAAATCACTGAGAATACTAAAAGACCAGTCATCACGAATATACAGATTCTGACCTCTCGCAGCTGACACCTTGTACGCGAAATACACTTCATCCCGGGCAGATATAACATTGTAAGGGGTGTATTAGCAGACAAAAAAGTTTCGCAAACTCCAACACTGTCTATAGGACTAGATGCAAGCAAGAGCTTCAGTTCATTGAATGCACTTTGTAACCCCTGGGCATTTACATGTAACGATCGGATCGGAAAATCACAACTTTTTGTTTTATCCGATAGAAAGTCGCCTGAAGAATAATCACATTCAGATGGATAATTTACACAAGGCATATCTTTATCACTTCCAGTAGCTAAATTTAGAATAACATCTAATTTCAACCGAGAATCAAGAAAACACTGAAAACCATCCATAAGCCAAACAAAAAGAAAAGAAAAATTCACCGCTTCTTAATTTAAACGATAGGTTCATAAGACACATTGGGAATCTGAACTACGTCGGAAATCGTTTTACACGGAATGATTTGCTAACCGCACTTGACATAAACCACACCTTGTAAAGTCCATACATTTTTCAATTCAAACTTATTGCGCGCAATCTTGTAGATTTCTTGCCTTTCCCTGGTTAGAGCCTCATTTACATAGATTCGGGAACCTTTCAAATTCTTGCGATTGCGCAGGATCTCAACTGCAGAAGCCTCAGTAAAAAATGTAAGTTCAATCGGAGTTTTTATTTCCGATGCACCTCCCAAACGCCTTGCACCCTTGACAACGGATTTATCAAGATCGAGTCCCATTTCACTGTTAAGTCGAGCTAATACTTTCTCACCAAGGTGAGGCAAATCACGCGCGGGAGAGTCGATCCCAGATACAAAGACCTTAGTAAGAAGAGAAGACTGGTTTATATCATCCAGCTTAGTTTCAAGCTTTTGGAGCTTTGCGCAATTTTGAACAATTCTTGTCCGCAAATCGCTAAGTGAATTCTCAGTCAGTTAAAATCTACTCTTGAATTGCAGATCAATCGCCTCATAGAAAGCTTGCGTGACAGTATCAAGAAAATCTGACTTAATCTGTGTCACCGAAGAGCTTCATAATTTTCTGCACTGGCCTTCCACTCTCGTAAGAATATCACCATGTATGCCGTCACGAAGGTTTACAATTTCTGGCTGTATCAAGTTAACCGACTCAGATAAATCCCCGGCTAAACCTTCCGAGTCCTCCATAAACAGCCATATCGCACCGCCATCTCTCAGCGCTTCTTCATATTTCTCCGCGTAATCCCATATATTCTCTGACGTTACTATCTTAATTTCGTCAGTTCCGTAACAGCAAACTTCATAATTACTCCCATCATCTTTGACAGGTATCAAACGCGTAATTTTGCAAGGCCACAGCTTGTAATATTTAAATTGGGCAAACGCCCAAATTCCCACTTGCATAGCTTTGGCAAATGACAAAATGAAAAAAGCAAAATCTCTCTCTCAATGCGTCCGCACACCTTGTGTGTATGAATGTCTAGCAGCGATTGATGACAGTGGGCGGGATCAAAAAAGGTAGAGCTGAAAACAGCCAGTGGAAAATTTACCAAGTATCCAAGTTAAAATATCCAAAAAAGTACGATATAACTCTCTTGTGTTAACTAGTCAATGACTGAATGAAGAATAAGAAGTTTACTACTTAGTCTACTGACTAGACTTAGTCACTAGATGACTTAGACTACTGACTTAGTCATCTAGTAGTTTACTGACTAGATGAAGATTGGTTCATATATAGATGTCATTGCGGCAGAATATACCGAAAATCGGAATTTATATCCTACAGTGTAGTCCAAATTCGAAAAAGGTCCATGTTGAAGGTGGAAGAATCGTCAAGGTCGACGACATCCTTGCTTAATAAGGATATCAGCTTAAAATTTACTGACTTTCTTTTTTTTATCAGCGGTAAGAAATATTTTGGAAGAACCATAGATATTGCTTGATTATTCTTAAAAGTAAATGAATCAAACAGTATGGGAAGCTGGTAAGAGATAATACTTTAGCAGAGCTACGTGCTCGTACTCTTATCAAGGGGGACACAAATTTATTGGACAATTTGAATAAGAAGTGCCAAGAAATTCAGGAAAAATTTAGAACTTGAGGAGAAAGGGGACAGAAGACCTAAGTACGTGCAGGCTTATGGTACTTACAAACTGATTTAAGATACTCAAAATACTAGAAACACGAGAACTAAAACTAGAAACACTCAAAATCAGCCTTTTTTATATTTCACTTTATTCTGTGATCAATCAATTTTCTACTTGATTCTATGCAGAACATGGGTTAATTAATAGAAATTTATAGAAATATTGGGTATAAAGACGAGCATCAATTCCGAAAAATCTCAAAGTTTCATTACCTGGCTCGGCTAATTTCCTCGAAATATAATTAAGGAAGCGATCGTTTACCATCCTGGCACAATTAGTTTTTTTTTTATCTTTGACCCAATGTAAAGCAAAAGCAAAAAAAGTAGAAAAAAATATATACAGATAATCTTTAGATTTTTATGATAAACAATCATTTTATTGGTTCTAGATGTAAGTCGTTTTTTTTCTTATTATCTCCCCACACTTAGTCATTTTATAGGCTTTATATGTTAATTATTTTTTATCTTATTCGCTTCCTACAGGTTTTCTCAGATTTAGTTATTTTATTAGGTTTAGATGTTTGTCGTTTTTCTCTGTTAGTTTCCCACACGTAATCATTTTATTGACTCTAGATATTGGTCATTTTTTCTATTACTAGTTTCCGATACTTTTCCCACACTTAATAATCAGTTTCCACATTAATTTCCCAAACCATTTTAATGGTACAAGATTTTAGTTGTTTTTCCTCTTATTAGTTTCCCACAATTTTTTTCAAAAAGTAAATAAACAAATAAAAACCTGAGCATTGTAGCCCTTGTTTGAAGAGTCCATACAAAAGTGATCCGCAATGGTCGCAGAATGTGAACCGCTTGTAGTTGTGAATCTAAAAGGAAAGTTTGACGAAAATTAGCCTTCGAAATAGGTCACAGATTAATATATCATAACTTTCAACTTCCTCATTCTTAATAGCAAAACCTTGGAGATGAATTAAAACAGGCGGCATTGACAAATAATATCAAGTGACGTAATGATTATTTGCCCTTGCTTCATTTGAATGTAACTTAGTAAAAATTAGTTAAATATTATTTTTGGGCGTTCTAATTAAAAAAAATAAATATGTTGTCATATCTTAATTCCCGCAATAGTAGCTAGTTAGCGGGCACCAAGGGGTGACAGAAGAACTGAATCTAACAGGGTTGTCACATGTGTTTACAGTGCTGTAAGTAGCAGATAATTATCCCCTGGCCTTTACTCTACTTCGAAGCAAAAGTAATCCAAAACTAAAAAAAAAATCATGGTAAATTGATATAAAACAGTAGAAGAGACTTCCAGCCGGGTGACAACGCTTCTTGACCTGAGAATAAATAGCTGTTGACCCTTTTTTCAATTAGGAAATAAAATCATGGCTAACCATTTTTCTTTCCTGCCTTTACGTTCATGTAAGCCATTATTCTACTGTCTATCAGTACCTTCTGTTTCATTCAATTACTTCTTATCGTTTTCAATCAGACAAGGAATCATTTCTGCAGACGAAAATACAACTACCTCAACTACACATCCTGTTCTAAACTTAAGCATTCTTTCGTCATAGCACAACTACTACATACTACCAATTTTCCACAGGATTTTATAAGATCAAACTATAAAAAAAAGTGAGTTGAAAATCTAAAACAAATTAGCTTATACAGGTCTAATCAAAAAGTATTGAGACTGATATGATTAATCGTAAACCAGGTTTGAGCAAGAACTTGCACGTGCTATATTAATCTAGCTTTATATGTTGGGAAATATATTAGACATAGATTAGATAAAAATTTTCTCAGTCGGCTTCTAGGTGCGACTAAGTAAAGTGTGTTTTTTACGTCCTGTCGGATTTCATTATAGAACAACGAGTGTGCATTTGATTTTGCCATAAACTGGAAAAACAGCTACAGAAACCTACCAAATGTTATCATTAGCTTATGGAGATGAAACCATGTCCCGTGCTCGCGTTTTTGAATGATTTAAACGATTTAAAGAGGGTAGAACAACTGGTGAAGGTGATGAACGCGAAGGACGCCTGTCAACAAGCCACAATGAAAAAATGACCCAAAAAATACGAACAGCAATACGAAGTAACCGTCGTTTGACTCTAAATCTCATTTGGATCAGGAAAAACCATACTGACGAATAATTTAGACATGAGAAGAGTTGCAGCCAAATTTGTTCCAAAACTGCTCCCAAATGAGCAAAAAGAAAACCAAAAACAGATTACCACTAATTTGCTAGAGTGTTCCAAATCTGATGATCTCTTTTTTTTTTAAATCAATTATAACTGATGATGAGACTTGGGTATATGGCTAAGATCCAGAAACGAAGGTACAATCTTCGAAGTGGAAGATTTCTGATTCACCACGACCCACAAAAGCTCGTCAAGTCCGGAGTCAAGTGAAGGTTATATCGACCTTTTTTTTTAAACTATCAAGTTGTTGTTCATCATGAATATGCTCCAAAAGGACAGACCATAACAAAGGAGTACTACATTGATGTACTTTGCCGTTTACGAGACGCTGTACGAGTAAAAAACTCGAGTTTAAAGAGTCTGGTAGTCGGAAATTGCATCACGATAATGCACCAGCCCATTCAGCCCATACTGTACAGCAGTTTTTGGCCAAACATGATCTCCATCATCCCAGTTGTTTCTCAACTCCCCTATTCGCCCGACCTAGCTTTACGTGATTTTTTTCCAAAGATAAAAATGGCGCTTAAGGGTAAACGTTTTCAAGATGTAAACGAAATAAAACAAAATGCGACGGAGGAGCTACGAGGAAATTCTGAAAATGACTTCCAGATGTGTTTTCAAAAATGGAAGGAACCTTGGAGAACATGTATAGACTCGGAAGGAGCATATTTTGAAGGAGATTGAATGTAATCTAAAAAATTATCTAATAAATATGCATATTTTTTTTACAGTCTCTTTACTTTTGATTAGACCTGATATTACTTTTACCTTTTGTTAAGCTAAATGAGTATAAATAAACAAAAATTGAAGCAAAAACAAAGCAGAAATTAACACTAACAGTGAAGCCAAATTCAAAAACAACGTAAATTACCACAACTAAGGTGGTTTGGTCGTCCCTCATCCCCCCCCCCCCAAAAAAAAGAGGTAGTATCATTGGCTACATGAGAGGTAGGCATTGACTACGTCAAAGGTTATATGGCGATAACTATCATTACTTTGACTCAAGTTACCATTAACAAAGAAAACTCTTTGATCTTATGCACTAAATAGAGGGTAGTTGGCTATTTGATATAAGTTATTCTCTTTTTGTATTCCTACCATCATTTTAAGCTTCTAACTGTGATAAATATGATCATATTTCATCCCCAATAGAAAAGATTGTCATCCCTAATGATTTATCACCAGTTACACAGTAATTCATTGTCTCACCCGATGATTTTTTTGCCTAGATGATTTAACATTATTTTTGCATCAATTGTTTCTTCCCTCCCCTGTTGAGTTGGGGGTTTACCTTCAGACGATCGTTTTGTGCTTAAATGTTGAACAGCTTGCATATAGACTCACTTTGGAATGAAAAAACAGAAATTCAAAAAATAAAAATTAAAGGAGCTAAAAAAAAGTAGGTAGTTAGATGGAAAAAACAGAAGAAAAAACTCAATGAAGGCATGACCTTAATTTGTTTGCTGTTTCCGCGATCCCTCTTTGGTGTATTCATTTTAACCATTTACCTGGTGATTTTTTTATGCAACAGCAGCACAGCTACAGACAGATGATTTTATTTTCAGGTGTTTGATAGATGGCGTTGTATTATTTATAGACAAATAAAATAGAGGAGTTTCATCTCTTTTCTACTAATTTATGTCCGAGGAGCCTACTTAGCGAACGAAGTTGCGACATCTGTTCGTCGTTAAAATAGCCTGTTCTATTATAAGGAAAATGAAGATATAGGGAAAATATTAGAAGTTGCAACCGATGCACACAAAACTACTGCTGACTTCTCTCCTCCTTTGGAAAATAGTAGCCTGAAAAACAATGTTTAAAATTTTGAACATCCCACCCCCCAGCATACAGAAACACGTATATATGCACGCTCACAGTCACCGGTAAACCCAAATGCACATACAGAACACAAAAACAAACATGCACAAGGGTTGGAGCTATGTGCACCTATAATACTATATACGATACGATATACAGAAAAAACATAAAATAAATAAAACTGAATTAAAAACAAACTGCAAAAACCTTAAAATCTTAAAAGAATCTTAAACAGAAGAATCCCAGCTACCATTATTAGTTATAAATAAAATTGAAACTTATCAATCAATTAAACTCAGACTGAGACTTAATTCACACGATTCTTCTTAGTCACAAAGAAAATACAATTACATTTTCAAATTTTATCCACCAAGCATCGTTAGCAAACGTTTCTGAACAGTTGAAAAAAAAACACACAAAATACATGAATTTAAAAAAAAACAACAACTAATAAACCCTGCGTCAAAAATCTGGCGATGAAGTATAAATGATTAAGAATTCGGCGTAAAGAGATATATTATAAAAACGAAGAAACTTTCCAAAACAAGGTGTTTTCAGTGTACTTTCGAAAATACCCTAAAAATTCATTACCAAAATTAATAAATTGAAACTGATGGCCCAGGCAGTCGTGGTCGACATCTAAGTAATATTTTGACCTGTAATCTTTTTTCTGAAAAACATTTTTTTCAAATTAACCTACCTGAAATCTATGTGGAACATTCACACTGAAACGCTGACCAGGGAGTTCTGATTCTTTTTGTTCCTTTATACCAGGACATCGAGTAACTACCAACTCGTGACAACGCTTATGAACAACACAAGTGCAAACTTGGCACTGATAGCCTTGCTTCCCAATACCCCTGGAAATAAAAGACTTAAATCCATAATTATTTACTACCAGGAAATAATACACTTTCCAAAATAATTTTTTATCATAAGAATGCAATACCTCAAAGACAACTTTTCAAGACTAAGAAAGAAGGAATAATGAAGAATTGCAAAATTTGCAGTAGGAAAAAATACATCATCTGGGCTATGTCAGACTTCAATGCGTTCATTCCTTTGATATGGATCAAGACAAAATAAGTCACGTGACTAAGTTGGCAGAGATTTTGATCCAGACCTGGAATTTTGGTTGAGAGGGGTAGGAGAACTATAGAAAAGGTTTTTCATGGACTCTATTTAAAAAAAATAGCTAGTCGAAAAGTGGCTTACGTTTTATTTTTGCAATTGGAGTTAGCCCCCCCCCCCAAAAAAAATATAGCCTTCCCAACAAGCCCTTTTTTCGAATCATTTCATAGTAGAACAAGAGGTCAAAATAAATCCATCATTAACTTTTAAGTTCTTCATGCTCGCTACAGTAGATATCCAGGTCTGATTAAGAGAAAATAATGAAAATGGGATCTATTTCAACTATGAGCTCAAAAGTTGGCTCTTAGTTCAAAACAAATATTGAACAGTGTTTTAGATTATTTTTTTTTTGTTCTTCTGCGCGAAGCTTCAATATGCGGCTAGAATTCCCAATGGCCTACAATTTGGGGCAATAGCCTTTACAGTTAGGGTTTAGCGAAATCTAGGCGCTATATTTTTCAAAAAACGGATGTATAAATTATACGTTTGTAAATACAATTTATTTATAAAACTAAAATAACTACAGCAGACAACAAATAAGAATACAGCATTATATTTTTGTCAGAATACAGCATTATATTTTGAGGTGGCCTTGATGAGTTTTCATAAATTCGAACCTATTAAACTACAGACCACACATGTGCTTTGGCAAAACTCATAAATTATTTGTTATGTACTTAGTGTGTTTGTATTTTGGACTCTTATATTGATACATTGTTATCAGATTTACAATCAACAGCCTCAAAAATTCTTTAATTTTACCAGACCTTGGTGTTGTAATATTAGCATCATATTTGTAATCAACAGCCTGAGATAGTTGTAATTAAGTGCATTGGTGAAAATTAAACCCAAATTGTGAAATATTTGCTTTTATGTTTTGTTATGCTACAAAAGTAACCTTAATTTTAAATCGACAAGCTAAGATACCATTAAATACCCAGTTTGGTGGAAATCAGACATCACTTGTTAAATGTCCACTTTCTTTGTTCTGATTTAGGACAGTCATAGTGAAATCTCGGCTAAAGAGGGTCAAACGCGGAGCATTCACACAGGAGTGTACGCACTGATGAACAAAGAGAATCGTAGACAGTAGACATTATTTATCCAAGCAAACTGGGAACAGTAAATATCTACTGCTGATTAAAATGGGTTGGCTACAGATCGCGCATATTGAAGACATGAGGTTCAGAAGTGGAACATACACAGCATTAACCACAGAGGGTAAGAGAAGGATCGTAGGTTAAATTGACTGAAGGGCTTGGAGTTCGAGCGTGCGCACTATTGACCAAAGAGGTTGGGGCGGAGTGTGCACATTATGTACTTAAAAGAAGTTTGGATACGGAGCATACACATAGTTGACCAAAGGAGTCGGAGACAGTGCACAAGCAATACTGAGCAAACGTATGATCAATCGCGCTGTTTATGATAGGAAGTCGGAGACAGAGTGTAAACACTGCTGGCCGAAAGGGGTAGAATATTGAGCGTACACAGGTTTTACCACAGGAGGTCGGAGGCGGAGCGTACGCTCTATTTACCAAAGGCGATTGAAGACAGAGCGCACGAACTGTCGACTATGAGGAGCGAGGGACGGAGCATAATTACGGTTGACCACAGGGAATTCAAGACATAGCATATACACTGATTATCCAAGGAACTGCAGACGATTGACCAAATATGGTAGGAGAAAGAGCGTATGCAGTTTTGACTAAAGGGAGTCAGAGACGGACCGAACGCACAATCGACTGGAGGATCCCAAAATGATCACGGGTCAAAAGAAGCACTAAATGCTTATGTTTACGAATTTTAGAGCGGAGGGGTATTTAGAGGAGGCAAGGTAATTGAAAATACTTATTTGACTCTGATTTCAACAAGTATAAAATATATACCTTTTTGTTGAAACGTATGGTTATTCGCATAATTTTGGGCTCTTGTCCTGGAGCTGCACTTGCCATGTCAACCAAAAAGACATCTTTTTGGTAAGTAATCAGTAATCTTTTATTGACAAAAACACATGACAAATAAATTTCTAAACTGGTCGACGGAGAGCAGGGCTCGATGTGTCGGCCATAAACAAATATAAGAAAATGCCGAAATAACAAATACAGGATATATAAAAAAAACATACAAGGTAGGAGATGACAGAGGGAGCCCTAGCGCGAGAACACTACAACACAAATCATACTAATATCAATTATTCATCGATCCCAACATCCAGACAAAGAACCATTTTTGAAATATGTTTTTTCAAAGAAGAAACTTGAAACTTGGGAACAATTCTACTAAATTAAGTTTATTTACTATATGAGGAATCTGATTGATAATCTAGCTCTTTCTGATTTAATTGGAGGAAGGCGATAATTCTTGGAGCGGACGTGGGGGGCAGGAGAAATCAGAGTCTCAATTATACCTAAATTATGGAAATAATTTGTTGAAGATTGAATATCATAATACCACATTGCTGTATGCAGGTCCTTCAGTTGTTTAAGATTAAGTATATTGAGAAAAACATATAAAGTTTGGGTTTCCGAGAGATTTTGAAGCCTCATTGGGCAATGAATAAAAGTACCCAGAATTCTAATTGCCTTATTTTGAATTATCTGAAGAGGTTGCAGATGGACCGTAAATGTGTTGAGATAAATTACAGAGCAATAATTTAGATATGATTCAATTAGAGAATGGTATAAAATTTCAAGGATGGCAAAAGGTAACACATGTTTCAATCTGTGGAGACAATCAAAGTTCTGGGCTATTTTCAAACTCAAATAACCAGATTGTTTACAGAAGGATATGAGCTCGTCGAAAATAATCCCAAGGTAACGAAATTATTTTAATCTTTTTATCCTGCTTTGATTCACAATTAACTCTTCTATGGTAATTTTATTTATTGTCCGCTGTGACCGCCCAAAAATCATGAATTCAGTTTTAGAAAAATTTGGAGCTAGGTAGTTACAAGCAAACCATCCATTCAAAGATTTCATTGCTATCACCATTTTCTCAACCAATAAAGATGGGGTTTTAGCTTTTATTGTTACCGCTGTATCATCTGCAAAAATTACTATTAAGCTACTATCTTGGGGTAAGCACCTCGGAAGGTCATTTATATAAATCAAAAATAGTAATGGTCCTAATATTGATCCCTGGGGGGTCTCCAATACCATCAATAGCAATATGGCTTGATAGGTGCCCATTTATTTCTACCTGAATTTTTCGACCATGCAGGTAAGATTTTATTAGATCTAGGCCTTTAAAACCTGTGTTATTAATTTTCTCCAGAAAAATTTCGTGGTTTAGCGTATCAACTGCCTTTTTTATATCATAGAAAAGAGTAGACACATGATTATCATCATTTAATGAATCATTAATCTCTAAAATTAGTGCCGCAATAGCTTGTTCAGTAGAATGACCCGACCTGAATCCAAACTGATTTTTAGGAAATAAATTCCTTTTATCAAAATACGAAACAATTCTTTTTTTTTATAATTTTTTCTAGAACCTTAGATATTGGAGGAAGAATAGTTATTGGTCAATAGTTGCCTATATCTGTCTTATCACCTTTCTTATGAATTGGAATAACTCGTGCAGATTTCCAAACTTCTGGAAAGATCCCTGATGATATAGATGCATTTAAAATGTGAAGCAATGGAACATGGGTTACAGAAGCAATTTCTTTCAGAATACTTGTGGAGAGCCCATCTAGGCGTATGGAATTGCCACTTTTTAAATCCGTAATTACTTTCTGGAGCTCACTAAGAGTAACAGGGACCTGGAACATACAATAATTTTTTAGATAGCGGGAGATAATCTTTATATGAATAAAACGGAGATTCCGGGGAATTCGGTTCAACAGTAGTGTTAATACGAGAAAAATAATTACAAAAATAATTCAACTCCATTTTCATTTATGATCACTTCAGGGTGTGGTGTCTTAGTATTATTTTCAATTTTTTCCTTGATTAAATTCTATGTAGTCCGAGGTGAATCAGATTTTTTAAATGAATTTTCATAATAAATTTGTTCACTTGTTCTAAGAATTTTAACCAGCAGTTTTTATAATTGTTGAATCGTTCCACATTATGAGCTCAAGGGTATTCCATTTTTATCTTATACAGTCGATTTTTTCCCTTGATGTATTTTAAAAGTGATCAACTTATCCAAGGCTTTTCGAGCAAGGTTCTTTTCCGATATGTAGTTTCAAATGGGCAATGAAGGTCCAGTTTTTCATTCAAAATTCGATAAAGTATATCTAAGGAATTATTTGGGTCATTCTCATTAGTAACTTCACTCCAATCTAAATTGCTAAGATTAAATTTCAGTTCATTCATATTTACTTGTGAGAAATTTCTCCTCTTCATAGGATTTTTTTTTATTGACTATCTTTTGCGCTTTGAAATCAGACATTAAAATACAATGATCAGATGTATCTTCCATAACCACGAATGTAGCCTCACATGGATAAGATGCAAAAATGTTATCAATCAGAGAAAAAGAAGAATTTGTTATTCGTGTCAGAATAAAACATACTGGGTTCATACCATGAGAAAGGTTACACTCTAAAAATTGAACGACATGTCGGTCATGTCCTTACTGGCTTGATGGGAGACATCCCATCAAGTCAATATTGAAGTCTCCAAGGATGAAAAATGGCATTCGAAGATTTGATATTACACTTAACATATTTTCAAATTTATCAATAAAGTCTGCCATGCTAGGCAAGGGAGGGCGATAAATTACAGCAATTAATAATTTTTCATTATTTGGTAAAAAACATTCAACAATACAGCTCTCAAAAATCATCTCAGTATTCAGATATAGAAATTCTTGTTTCATCTGTGCCGGAATATAATTTTTAACTAGTATTGCTAAACCACCTTGCTTTTTTCGATTCCTGCTTACATGAAAAGATTGGGAATCGCTAATATTAGTTTTATTTGCCGAACTTTCATCTAAAAATGTTTCGCAAACTCCAAGAATATCCGTACCCAATTCAAATAAAAAAATTTCAATTGCACCTTGCCCGCTCCTCCATCCACGACAGTTCCAAAAAGATATAGTGAGAATGAAAAAACAGGAACTTTCTTACATTTATGGATGTCAACAGCAATTTATGTTCCTGTTTTATGTCTGTTCGTTGTCAGTGAGAATGGACATGCTCGACGCGAATGTTATGAGATTCTTTGGCGAACCTAGCCTGAGAACTTGATCTACATAATCGACGGGGAAATTATTGATTCACGAAGGGGGAATTAAGAAATATTATGGTTTCTTTGATCTTGAGGCGAACCTAACCTGAGAACTTGATTTACATAATAGGCGTGGAAATTATTGATTAACGAAGGGGGAATTAAGAAACATTATGGTTTCTTTGATCTTTAGGCTAACCTAACCTGAGAAATTGATTTACATAATCGCTAGGGGAATGTATTGATTCACGAAGGGGGAATTAAGAAACATTATGGCTTCCTTTAATCTTAGGTCTGAGGGATAAACGTTCTTTAGGTCAGAGAGAAAAATTAACATTATATTTTTAAATAGAAATTCATTGATCTTTACTTTCAGGAGTTAGAAATGACATCCCTTGTTATCTTAGAATTATGTGGGAGGCTAAGGAGATAGAAATTATATTTCTAAATACGGCTTCACTAAGCTTTAAGTCGGAGAGATAAATTAATATTCTAACGAAACCTTAATAGTGTAGCTAGGAAAATTTATGAGATGAAGAGATAAACTTAGGAAAGGGTTTCCTAGAAATTTGAAATGTGAATGCACAGAGATGCCAAAAACAAAAGGAACACGCTGAGATTACTTTTAGGGGATTATTTGGGTGAAACGGTTTTAGTCATTTTAGGGAATTATTTCGGCGAAACAGTTAGAGATATTTTAAAAGATGATTATAGAAAATGTTTTAGAAGAGGTTTTGAGTGTGGTCGTTATAGTAAACAAGTTCTATTTGAACAGTGTCGTGAGGTCCTCTGCCCCAACCCCAAAGGGCCCCGATCGCTCGACCCCGATCCCAAGGGCTTCAATATCCAAACCCCACACACGAAGGAACCCCCCCGTCCCCCAAAGCTACCCGGGCTCTCCTTCCGCCCCCCCAGACCCCCCAAGGCCCTCCCCGGGCCCCGTCTTTCGTTGATGTATGTTGTCTGAAACCTATAGTTTGGAATGAGTAGTTTGCTATTTTTGACTTTTCTGAGCTAGGTTTCTTAGTCTTTCATAGGTATGTGTTGTCTGAAACCTATGAGTTGGGATGGGTGGTTTGCTATTTTTGACTTTTCTGAGCTGGATTTCTTAGCCTTTCATAGGTTTGTGTTGTCAGAAAATTATGATTTGGGATGTGTAGTTTGCTATTTGGACTTTTCAGAGCTAGGTTTCTTAGCCTTTCATAGGTGTTTGTTGTCTGAAACTTCTAGTTTGGGATGAGTAGTTTGCTATTTCAGACTTTTATAAGCTAGGCTTTCCTAGTACATCGTAGGTGAATGTTGTCAGAAAATTATGATTTGGGATATGTCAATTACTATTTCGGGCTTTTCTGAGCTAGATTTCTTAGTCCCTCATAGGTGTGTGTTGTCTGAAACCTATAGTTTGGGATGAGTAGTGTGATATTTTTTTATTTTATTAGCTATTTTTATTAGCCTTTCATAGGCGTTTGTTGTCAGAAAATTATGATTTGGTATATGTAAATTACTATTTTTGACTTTTCTGAGATAGGTTTCTTGGCCTTTCACGGGTGTTTGTTGTCTGAAACCTCTAGGTTGGGATGAGTAGTTTGCTTTTGGACTTTTCATAGCTGGATTTCTTAGTCTTTCGTGGGTGTGTAATGACTGAAACTTATGTTTTGGGATATGTAAATTAATGTTTCGGGCTTTTCTAAGCTAGATTTCTTAGTCTTTCGTTTGTGTGTGTTGTCTGAAACGTAGGATTTGGGATTTGTAGTTTTGCTTTTTGGACTTGTCAGAGCTAGTATTTTTAGTCCCTCATAAGTGTTTGTTGTCTGAAATCTATAGTTTTAGTAGAGTAGTTTGCTATTTCAGGCTTTTCTCAGCTAAGTTTTACTATTGTTTCTTATGTGAATGTTGCCTGAAACTTATGATTTAGTATATGTAATTTAGTATTTCGGGCTTTTCTCAATTAGCTTTCTTAGTCTTTCGTTGATGTGTGTTGTCTGAAACCAACGATTTGGGATGGGTGGGTTGCTATTTTTGAATTTTCTGAGCTGGATTTCTTAGCCTTTCAGAGGTATATGTTGTCTGTAACCTATGATTTGGGATGGTTAATTTGTTATTGTGTGTGCTGTCAGAAAATTATGATTTGGGATTTGCAGTTTGCTTTTTAGACTTTTCAGAGCTAGGATTCTTAGTCCCTCATAGGTGTTTGTTGTCTGAAACCTTTAGTTTGGGATGAACAGATTGCTATTTCAAGATTTTCTGAGCTTAGGTTTCTTGGTATTTCATGGGTGTGTGTTGTCTGAAACTTGTGATGTAGGATATTCACTTTGCTATTTCCGACTTTTCATAACCAGATTTCTCCGTCTTTCGTAAGCGTGTGGTGTCTGAAACCTATGATATTGGGTGTGTGAGCTGTTATTTTTCTACTTTTCTGAGCTGGATTTCGTAGCTTTTCTTAGGTGTGTGTTGTCTGATACCTATGATTTGGGAATGAATGGTTTACTATTTTTGACTTTTCTGAGCTAGATTTCTTAGCATTTCATAGGTGTGTGCTTTCATAAAATTACGTATTGGAGGGTGTAGTCTCCTATTTCAGGTAATTATTTCACAAATACTTACAGCTATTTAGAGTCCATTTCTATTTTTTTTCGTTGATTGCTGCGGAATTAATACCATAATTGCGAACATTTTATCGAAGTGATGAAAAAAATAAAATACTGTCAAATATTTATCACAATAGATAAAAAAGTTCGAGTACCCTTCGGTCTTTTACCAATGACCATAATTCAATTCTAATTTCATAAGTGTACACACACATCGGACTAATAGGTTATAGACTTCAAAATGCAAAAAAGAAATTTAGAGTTAAATTCTAAATTTTTCGATGGTAGATAGAAAAAGTAATACCATACTTGTGAATACTTTCATAGACAATAAAAAGTTCTAGTTCAATTTAAAATTTTCTCAACGAAGTCAAGGAGAGTTCAAGTTCTCTTCTGAATTGGCCCAACAAAAAAGAAAGTAGTCATTGATAAATTCCTTTATTACGAATAATATATAAATTCTCCACTTTAATTCAGATCGATCTCGAAGAGATGAATAATTTAAAATACTGTTCCAAATTTTTTACACAAGATAAGAGAATTCAAGTTCTCTTTGGAATTTTACCAAAGAAAATAATTCAATTCTAATTTCTCCAGAGGAAATAAAAATCTTCCATTTAAGTTATTTATTTCACAAAGACATAAAGACATTTAAAGTTTACTTCTAAATTTTTCGGTGGAGGATAGAAAAAGTAATACCATAATTGTGAATATTTTCACGGAAGATAAAAAGTTCCAGTTCAATTTTAAATTTTCTCAACGAAGTGAAGAAAAGTTCAAGTTTTCTACTGAAATTTATCAAAGAACACAAATCAATTCTAATTTATCCAGAGAAAATAAAAATCTTCCATTCAAGTTCTTTTTTTTACAAAGACATTAAAAAATTTAAAGTTCAATTCAAAATTTTTCAGTGGAAAATAGAAAAAGTAATACCATACTTGTAAATATTTTCCAGGAAGATAAAAAGTTCTAGTTCAATTTAAAATTTTCTAAACTAAGAGAAGAAAACTTAAAGTTCTATTCGGAATTTTACAAAAGAACAAGATTAAATTCTAATATAAAAATAGCCAAACAAACTATTAAAATTAAGTCTTTATTTAACAAAGACATAAAGAAATATAAAGTTCAAATTTAAATTTTTCCGTGGAAGATAGAAAAAGTAATACCATACTTGTGAATATTTTCTCGAAGAGATGAAAATTTTAAAATACTGTTCCAAAGTTTTCACAGAAGATAAAAAAGTTCAAGTTCTCTTCGGAATTTTACCAAAGAACATAATTCAATTCTAATTTCTCCAGTGAAAACAAAAATCTTCCACTTCAGTTCTTTATTTCACAAAGACATAAAGAAATTTAGAGTTCAATTCTAAATTTTTCGGTGGAAGATAGAAAAAGTAATACCATACTTGTGTATATTTTCCCTGAAGTTAAAAAGTTCTAGTTCAATTTAAAATTTTATCATCGAAGTGAAGAAAAATTCAAGTTCTCTTCTGAATTTTACCAAAGAACACAATTCAATTCTAATTTCACCAGAGAAAATCAAAATCTTCCACTTAAGTTCTTTATTTCACAAAGACATAAAGAAATTTAAAGTTCAGTTCTAAATTTGAAATTTAAAGTTCAATTCTAAATTTTTCGAAGGAAGAGAGAAAAAGTAAAACCATACTTGCGAATACTTTCTTAGAAGATAAAAAGTTCTATCTCAATTTGAAATTTAAAAAACGGACTGATTAAAAATTCAAGTTCTCTTCTATATTTTACCAGAGAATAAAATTCAATTCTAATTTAACCAGAGAAAATCAAAATCTTCCACTTAAGTTCTTTATTTCACAATGACATAAAGAAATTTAAAGTTCAATTCTAAATTTTTCGGTGGAAACAAGAAAAAGTAATACCATACTTGTGAATATTTTCCCGGAAGATGCCTTTCTATGACGAACAAGTATAAGTTGAAATAGGGGTAAGTGCTTTTATTAGACAGTGAAAAACTAACACAAAAATACTTTGACGACATACATCAGTTATCGTCATCAGCAGATAAGCTCTGCAGATGACGTTCACTGATGTATGTTGTCAAAATATCCAGAACTTTCTGTATCTGTTTTTCAGTGTCTAACAAAAGGTTTTAACCCCATTTGAACTTTTATCTGTTCGTTAATTACTACGAGTCGGTTGATTATTGTTGAAGCTGTGTGAACATTGAATGTCGAATATGTCAACTTGAGAAAGCATGAATTCCAATAGATAAAGGTGAATTTTGCATTATGAATGTAAATGGAAAATATGTTAAATTTGTAATAAATTAGTGAATAAAATCGACTGTCTTCTCTCTCTCTCTAGTTCCTGCTTTGGGTGGATGGAAAAGAATCGAGAGAAATGTGCTACGTGCTATTCTACGCGGAGGTGCCAGATAAATATATTTTTTTTTCTTTTTGTTTTATTTTGTTTTGTTTTTTTTTTACAAGGGGTATCCTACAAACACTTATGCATAGGTTATTGCATTGTACAGATATCAGAAAAAGAGTTTTTGTAAACCAAGATATTTGACAAAAATTAAACAAGAATAGTTTACAGTGATATACGGTTCAGACCATAATAACAACAGAACTACTTGCTCTCTAATTCAAGAAATAAGTTTAGTTGGTGAACCAAAGTATGAGTTTCAAATAATCCAAGCTTTTTTGCTTTCTTTATAACTGTCATTGTGCTATTTTTATGACAAAACCTGGCTATCATAACTAAAGGGCTGATGTCTAACTAGTCATTCATTTACTTAGTTGTCCACCCAACATTTGTGTATGTTGAACTTCCTTATAGAAGAATCAACAGCCGTATTTTCAGGGAGACCAATCCCAAAGGACGAGCAGTACCTTACACAGTTGTTCTTCAAGTACTCAGTGGAGAGGGTGTCTCCTCTTGTAAATAATCTGACTGTACCGTTTCTCTACATGTTTCCAGTATTGGCTTGACAAAAGGCCGTACAAGTAGACAACCCACAGGAAGAACAGTGGTAGATGTATTTGCAGATAACAGACACCAATACTAATTCAAACCTCTCACTTGGAGATAGTGAAGTTACCCAATCGGTGCTATAAATCGTCCATGAGGCCCTAGTTTGAATTCTCTGGAGTGATGTCAGAAGGATTTTATGAGTCCTACAAAAAAAAAAAAAAAAAAAAGGCAGCCAAATTGGCCATAGGGGATAATGCAATACTTGGACACAGGGATAATCCAGCTCTTTGCTGTATATACTATTTAATGAGGGTTTCTTAGTATTAATTGGCAATGCCAATGCCAATTGGCAATGCCAATTAGTGGCAACTAATTGGCAATGCCAATTAGTTTTGAAGAGATTAAAAATGCTAATCAGCTTATTCTAAACCAATTGAGCTGATTTTTGTTTGTCAAAAAGTAAATTGCGTTACAAAAGAAGAAAAATCCGGCTTACCATATAAATTCTCGGCAATGAGAACAAAATGTTGGCTGACGCAAGAATGTAGCCATAAACTTATGTCCGTTAATTTGATGGACGCGACGACGCATAGCTCCTCGCCGCCTGTTAATTCCTTGCCTTTCTTTGAACTCCCTTGGCTTTTCATTTGTTCCTTCTAGAGATATAAAAGTAACTTATTTCCAAACTCTATCATGGTTGCATCAATAACTGCAACCTAGTAAAGAACAAACCCCAATAGTAACTTAAATTTTAAAAACCTGTTTTAAAAAATATTGCACTGCAACTCAACAGTCTATCAACTGTGCTGAAGAAAAAAAAACTATCTCAAAATTTTTATCAGATGATTTTAGGAAAAAGGTGGCGTGGGAGGGGGCCTAGTTGCCCTCCAATTATTTTGGTCACTTAAAAAGGGCACTAGAACGCTTCATTTTCATTAGAATGAGCACTCTCTCGACGGTCTAGGCCCACTGGGTCGATACGATCACCCCTGGAAAAAAAAAGAAAAAATAAAAAATACGCATCCATGATGTTTCTTCTGGCAAAAATTACAAAATTCCACATTTTTGCAGATGTGAGCTTGAAACCTCTAAAGCATGGTTCTTTGATATGTTGAACCCGGTGGTGTGATTTTCATTAAAATTATATGACTTCGAGGAGGTCTTCCCCCCTTTTTTTTAGAAAATCTGACAAATTTTCTCAGGCTCCTTGATGGGATGGGAACAAGCTTTTGACGGGTAAAACTAAACTTAATGGAACTTAAATATTTGGAATCAGCATTATAAGCATATTCTTTGGATATATGAACTGGTATCAAAATTCAGTTTTTTAGAGATTCGGTTACTATTGAGCCGGGTCACTCCGTACTTACAGTTAGTTCATTACCACAAACTATCTGATTACCCATTAAAATCCAAACAGAGACCACTGAAATATTGATCGTTTTTTCTGCGTTACCAAAAGTACTGTATTCATAAAACTTTACATTTTCATGAAATGTAATTAAACAAATAGAAAAGGGTTTTTGACTAAAGTAAGGAGCAAGGTTAAAACTTAAAAAAAATATAAATTACTCTGTATATAAGGGGGATTGCCCCTTTCTCAACACCTTACTCATTAAACAAAAGTATTTTTAGTGCTTTGAAAAATCTTGTCTTTCCAATTGCACATTTTATCTCAAAATTTGTAAAAAAAGCCAAACTTCACAGTAAAGAGTAAAGAGCTAAGCAGTACACGGCCCCTTTTATATAAGGAATAATCTGTTCAAATAGGTTTCAAATCTCTTTCTTCCTTTCAGTTGAAAAGCTCTTTTTTTTTTATTTAATTTCTGATTGTTTTGCAAATCATACCCACACCTAATCAAGATATAATTTGATGTGCCTGTCCCTTAAATCCCTGGTTAATTGCTTTTAAAATGTGTAAATCAATACCTGTACGTGTAGCGTCCTACATTTAAACTTTCTATTTCAATTTGGATAAAATTTGAAAATACTTTAAAACAATGTCAATAAATAGTATTTGGTAAAAAAAATCCTTAATATTACTGTAAAAGAATTTTGGTTGGATCAAAAGGAGTATTATTGTTTGTATGGGTGGAAATTCCGTAAGGCTTTTGATCTTCTACATAACTGAAGCCATCACAACCTCTACAGCAGGATTTTCTTATCGATAAATACATTGAAATACTTCATATAAATAGAAAAAGACAATAGCACCATTTAAAATTGTTGAAAACTAAGGTCCTTGCGGTATTTTCCATCCCAAAGAAATTTCCTGGAGGGGCTGATGATTACCTGCCTTGCCTTTTCACCTTTGTGCTGGTAGAAGTGGTAATGCAACATTTTAGCTGTATAGAGAAACAATTTAATTTACATTTACTCTCCCCTACCTCTTTCAACATTTATCGGAGGTCTCATGAAGAGTAAGCAGTTTTTCCATTAAAATGTAATTTTTTAGGAATCTACCCTGCCCCCACCTGAACAATGACTCAACCCCCTCGTTACAGCTGGTACGCAATTACAGATATCAACTTGGTTGATCCAGTACTGCCACTAGGTGGCATTACTTCTTTTACAACTGGAAAGCCTAAATTATAGTTATTCATACTTTTAAATCGATTAGCTTCAGAATTTTGATTGCAAAATTCTTCCTCTTCGGGGTAAAGTTGTAGTTTTGTGCCCTAAAATAGCAAGAAAACTAGACTCTCCACTTGTCCAATCTGTATAGTCATTTGAAAAAGAGCTTTAAATTTACGTTTGAATGAGCTCCCTAACAATTATCTTGGACCTTCGGTTTGATTCAATCACCCCTGGGAAAAAACAAAACAAATAATAACCATGCATAATGATGTTTCTTCTGAAAACGAAAGCGAAATTCCACATTTTGAAAGTCGGAGCTCGAAACCTCCACGGTAGGGCTCTCTGATATAATGTATCTAATAAAAAGATTTTCAGTAAGATCGCTTGCTTTATTTTTTTTTTTTTTTTGGGGGGGGGGTCCCTTTTTTCAAAAATCAGGGAAATTTTCTCACTTTTTTGGTTTTAGGTGGGTAACAATAAACTGAAAGAATTGTATAGATTAAGAATCAGCATAAAAAGCCAATACGACCGGTGTAGCAATTGTCATGAGAATTTCATTTTTAGTTCCGGTGAATATTGGTTCAAGTCACTTTTTACTTCCAGTTTTTTTTTCACAAACTATTTAATAAGATTCTCTTATGACGAAAATTTTTTTGGAACCTGTTCATTTTATTTAGTTGAATGGGAAAATGAAAAGAAAGAGGGTCAATTTGACAGCTGGATAGTAAGTTTTACTTATGTCTTTCTTTCGCTATTCTATTTTTTTTTTTTAATGTCTGAATATATAAGGGATTTAAGTTCGAGGGGGAGAATTTTGCTGTTATGAAAGAGGTATATTTTACATGGCCGTTATAAAATCAAAACGTGGTATATTTGCAGGCAGGATGATTTTTGAGTTTCTCTACTCCTTCTGTATACTATTCTAAGGCGTAGGAAATTGCATAAAAACAAGTCTACATCTGTTATAAACTACGGTAACAAACTTTCTGTAATTTTGATTTGAGTTTGATTTTCTTTTAATATTAAACGCATAATAATTAAATATATTATTGATTAAACAAATCGATCCCTTTGCCAGGAATCCTTGTGGTTTAAATTTACTGTATTTTGTTTCATTTTGCATACAATTTAATTGCTCTTTTTATTTGATAGTTTTTTCCTAAAGGTACTTAAGAATAAACTTATCCCTACAAAAAGAAAATCCTGAAATATATTCCCTGTCACCCAACCACCACTGATATTTTGGCGTTTGCACCCCCCTGGAAAATTTTCTGCCGGCACCCTTGGTTTGACATCAATCAAAAATATCATTTTTTCTACTGAAATTAAAAAGTTTGATACCTCCGTTCAAGGCATTACTTTTTCTTGCTAAAATTAATTTCAATGATTCATCTCTCCAAAACCTCAAAGTAGTCTCCTGTGCTTATCACTACAACTATTGCTAAAATATAAATTTACTTGGACTCGAAGATGGGCACAGGGGGGGGGGGCTAAGCATCCAGTTAAGGTTGCTGGCCATAGTGATTCAAACTGTCCATTTTTTATTTAAATTCAAAGTTCTAAGGAGCTTTATGCTTTTTTCCAATTCTCAAAATCTTACTTTCAGAAATGCAAAATACCATCAAAGCTCTACCTGAATTACAGTTAATATTTTTGAACCAGTGAAGTGGCATATTTTTCAAACTAAACAATTTCTTCAAAATCCTATTTCTAATTTTGGCCATCATGGGCTGAGGTTTACTCTTTATGTTGCAGCTAGTGCTGCAACCATTATATAAGATAAACTTAATTTCTTTTTAATTGAAGCTCATAAATCAGGAGAATTTTTGGAAATACCACCCCACCTGCTTTGTTTTTTTGTTTTTTTAATTCAATCCATTTTTTTTGTTGACACAGCATAATTCTCTAGGAAGTTCAGCTCAATCACGAGTAGGAATAGGTGATAAGCTTGCTTTGGCTTAGTTTCTGATAAGTTATAATAATTTTAGCAACAGATTATAATCATAATTAGCCAAATGCTTTACTAAACTACAAAAACCAATATTTTTTATCAATTGTAAAGTTCTGAAAATGGGCTCTTTTGCAAATTCTGAATGGGTCTCCTTCCACAATGCATTCCTTAATCCTTCCATACAAAGATCTATTCATTGTACCTTGAAGCAAAACACACTTTTGCAACTCAAATTTATCACAAACACTAAACTCAGATTTTGTCTTTTTAATCTAAAATCCAATTTTATAATTTAATGTAGTTTATTACATTTCGGAAATTTAAAAATGAGAATTTGTATTGAACTCAGGATAGTATAAAAAAGAAATTCCAGTGAAAAGATCAAATATTTTCTTTCAGAATTGTTCTATATTCATTAAAAAAAAAGAGAAAAAAAGGCACTCTATTGTATATAAGGGTTTTACTACCTTTCCATCACAAAAGCACAAAATGATTCCAAGAAATGAGAACAATCTCGATCAACAGAATTCCTGTCTTGGTTAAAACAAGCGCTCATTTCTTATAACTATTTTGTTCTTGCATAAACAGCATTTTAACAGTACTATTTCCTTTGAATAAACTTTCAAGTCAAATAGGCATGATTAGTTATTCTATATGATGACAAAAAAATATGTATAAAATGTATGAAAGATGTTTAGCTTGATTTAGTCTATGCTAGCATGTAGACTGTAATGCCTGATTTTGAAGAAAATAATGTCGCTTTCCTTTCTCTTAATAATGATGATGATGATAGAAGGCTTTCAGTTGGTGGTGTACAAGGTTCTCTTGGTTTTGTATATTTTTTCTATTTTATTATTCTGTAAATGATTGGGATCTATTCTTTTCACAAACACAAGCCAGTGCTATTATTATTCAAGTTTGTGTTGGCTTGTGAAGGAACTCCTATGCATCTTTGCACCTCTTTGGTGGTCTGGTGCAGTTGATGGATATATCTGGTGCAGTTGATACTTGGATTGCAGCTAAGATATTTTATTTTATTTATTTTGAACAAAAGAAAGTTGTGTTCTTTTTTATCTTTAGAGATGAATTAATTATGTAAACTCATATAAAATTGTATTTTTTATAACTGTTCAATGGTTTCTTTTCTTTTATCTGGGGGTAAAACTAGAGCTTGAATAGACTAATAATATATAGATTACAAAGAAACAAAAGTTTCATACCATGCTTGATCAGCTCAATAATTAAGTGAAGCTTTCCTTGTGGTTCTAAATCAATCTGAAAAGAAATAAATGATTAAACAATACATGAAAATGCTGTTGTGTATTTAACAGTCAAGGCTCAAATATTTAACACTCCTAGTCATTCAAAATCATGGAATGGTAAATTATTGGACTCATGAATTAGCTCAAAATAAAACTCTTAGTCATGGTTGATGCAGTAGATGAAGCTTATCAAAGAGCAAACCAAAGTCTATAATTACCAGAAGTTTCAAAACACATTAAAACAAAAGAAAACAAAAAAATTTGAAGCTGATTCAGGAATGGTATTAGTTACTATTAATAGCAAAAATTTATTATAAAACCAAATTTATAGGAATGAAAAAAGAGCCTTAAACCCTTCAAAAATGTTCTTAAAACAAAAAAAGTGCATCTTTATTAGAAAGTTTAAAACATGAGACAAAGATGTTGTTTTTAGCTTTGATACCTCCCTCCCTATAATAGAAACCATTGGCTAATACTCTAATGACTATGCTACACTGTATAGTCATTAGCTTTATTGGATAAACAGTCTATGATAGCCTCCAAAACCTTGAAAAAGTTTCTTTTTTTATGTATTACATTCATCTTTAGGGCAAATTGTATACAACAAACCAGTAAAGCCTATGAGACAAGGAGGCTCCATGTTTAGACTAAAAATATGGTTATGTGATCTGAAAGGCTGGAATGTAGTGCTTTCATGAGGTGTGATCTATGTTTCTACTTAAAAAGTGTACAAGATCCTTAAATATTGACTCAAGTCTGAAACATCAAGAAGAATTATAGGGTCATCACTTCTGTAGTTTTTAAGGCTAGTTCTTAGAACCAATCAGTTTATACAGAGGTTCCCAATTGACACTGACAGGGGGCCAGATGGCAATGATCCCAAAAACAAGAAGACAATACAGAATTTATATAAATAGGAAATAAGAAATACTTTCATTGAAATCTTGGTAAAAACAAAGCTCCTAGTAGCACTTGCTCCCACTGAAAATTCTCTGGTGGTATTCATGGTGTCCCCCCCCCTTCCCCGCTGCTGCCCTTTTGTGCTCATAAATGAAAAAGCACAATCTTATAAGCTACAAAGAAAATATACTTTTGAAATAAGAGAGGAGATATCACTCCACAGCACCAAAACCACAGACTCAATTAAAAAAAT
Organism: Artemia sp. Qi Xiang Cuo; assembly: GCF_049724085.1. Classification (NCBI taxonomy): domain Eukaryota; kingdom Metazoa; phylum Arthropoda; class Branchiopoda; order Anostraca; family Artemiidae; genus Artemia; species Artemia sp. Qi Xiang Cuo. The sequence goes on along the minus strand of NC_142797.1, from coordinate 81,035,538 downwards.
ATTTCCAAAGGTGAAATAGGATTAGATATCCAACACAAAATTCATCCACCATGTTCACAGAAAAGATTAGGCCAAAACTCTTTGTCTAGCAGAGTGTGGAAGACTTGGAATTCACTTCCATCAGAAATTGTTGCAAGTACCCCAGTCCAGTCTTTCAAAAGTAGTTTAGCCTCTACAGATTTCTATACTAGGTCCTATCACAATCCATTTTTATATTTTTTTTTTTTTTTTTTTTTTTTTACTTTTGTATTACCTGATTTGTGACAGTGTGACAGTTATTTTGTAGGCTTACTTCTTTGTAGGTTTCAATTATTAACAGATATGTTTCAGTTAAGTTGGTATGGTATTGTATGTTTCAGTAATATTGTTTTTCCAATGTTTTTCAGTTACTGTATGTTTGTGTTATGTCATTGACATTGTTATAGACTTTTTTATAATTGTTTTGTGCGACAAGCTTGTTAAAGCTTACCGTATCTTGGTATTAATAAATAAATAAATAGGATTAGATATTAATTTACCCATCCCCACTACAAACCTCCTTCTATATTTACCTAAAGAGTCACTAATAGTTAGACAATTTTGGCACATCCCCTACACAAAAATCCACCAGCCCTCCTCCATAAGTAGCTTATATGACATTATACACCACTGTAGATAATTTTATCAGGCCTGAAATAAATCAACTTAATTTAAGCCTTAATTAAACTGTCTACATTATTTCACAACAATATGAGATCATTGATAAGGTTGATGATATAAATGCCTGTCAACAAAAGAGAAATGATGATATAAGCAATAAAAAAAAAAGATAAATGTATTATTCAGGGCTATAGCCTATCTGGCACCATTAGGAGGAGGAAGCAACATAATTGTCATGATATCAACCAAAATATTTTAGAAAGGGTGTTCATTGGGAAATAACAGGGTACTGCTCTTTTGTTATCACAGTGTTTCCTCCAGAAAAGACCATAACCATAATAATTAGATGTAATATAATAAGCCTATTCTTCTATATAACACTAAAAGTAACTGAGTCTTGCTGTCAACAATATATTTTACTCCAACTTTAAGATTTTTTGTTCAACATTATTGGTAGGATAATATTTCTACTATTGTCAGACTATACAGAACTACAAGGGCTATATAGAAAGAATATTACATCTTTGTCTCTACCTGCAAGGCAAAGGTCTAGTGCAGCCATCTTGGTGCATGTGCATTATGGCACTCAGTTGGCATCTAGCTGTGCTAGTCATAAATTTGTGTTGTATGCCAGGGAATTCCAGTGACAGTTTGAAATGTCTGCTTTAATTGCAAATGCTGCAAACTATGAGTTGCAAGGGTTAATAAGGTTTTTGTTTACATTACCTTAATTTGCACTTAGGAGTGATATTAAGGTCCATACTGGATCTGTTTTGCTCCATGTCAATGATGGCAATGTAATGTAATGTCACTATGTTAAAGGTCCAGTGACATGCTGTAAGAGAGATTTGCTGGAGAGATGCAAATTAAGCCCATTCAGCAGCAGTGACCACAAGGTTAGGTGGAACCACAAGGAACTATTCTACAGTGGTTTACAGTTGACACTGCTGCATAAGAGCAATTTTGGATAGAGTGTGTGAGATGGTTGGGAATGGTAGCAAAACACTCCTATGAAAAACTTGCATCAATTATCAGTAGGCTGCTGAATGAGACAAACAGTACCACTCATGTTTCTGGACTTGAAGGATGCAGTTGTGGGTGCAGTCACTGTCTTGTCTTCAAAGCTGTTCCAGTCATTAATGACATGTCATAATGACATAATGACACTCAGCAGCAGTGACCACAAGGTCAGGCGGAACCACAAGGAACTATTCTACAGTGGTTTACAGTTGACACTGCTGCATAAGAGCAATTTTGGATAGAGCGTGTGAGATGGTTGGGAATGGTAGCAAAACACTCCTATGAAAAACTTGAATCAATTATCAGTAGGCTGCTGAATGAGACAAACAGTACCACTCATGTTTCTGGACTTGAAGGATGCAGTTGTGGGTGCAGTCACTGTCTTGTCTTCAAAGCTGTTCCAGTCATTAATGACATGTTCAGCAAAATAGTTTTGCTGTATTTGTGTCTTTAAAGTATGTTTAGAAAGTTTTCGCAAATGGCATCCTATCTGGTGCTGACTTGTATGTTTTGTGAAGAGAGAATTGTTTTGATGGTTTTTATATTTGTAGGTCAGCATCATGTCAACTTGTCTGCATTGGAAGACAACTGTTGAGAGTTGTAGGCAGCTGAGAGGGACAAACTATCCCACTTATATTTCCATGGCTTCTTGTTCTATTCTTTGTCAATTCTTGACTTGAAGGAGGCACTAGTGGGTGCAGTCAAAATTTTGTCTTGGAGGTTGTTCCAGTTGTTGGAAATACACTTGGTAAAAAATTTTTGGTGCAGTCATGTCTTCACTGTTTGTTTTGCTAGCTTCTGTAAGTGTCCTCTAGTCTTGTGTTGATGTGTATGTAAATGCTCCAGTCTCTCGTCATACAGCATATTTTGTAGACCATGATGCATTTGTTGACACATCTTTGAACTCCTTAAGTTTTTCTGGTGTCATGCTTGTAGGAGGGGGAGGTCAGAATGTTTCAAAATCCAAAGAATGGTCTAACAATGCTCTTGTAAAGTCTCAGGAAGACTGTATGGGAGCAGCTGGTGATAGTGTGTTTCAGCAGGCCTAGAATTGAGTTAACTTTTGACACCACTTGTTGCCAATGCCCATGGAACTTCAGTTGCTCTTTTTCCCAGGTTTGGATTTTTAGGAGATTGGATTGTATGCTTTGTTGATCTTCTGGTCCAAAGAGCTTGGAATCACCAGCATAGAGTATGGACTTATATAAATCTATCAGCAGCTTTGTGAAGTGTATGGGGACAACATTAACACTGAAGATGGAGTGTGTCAATGGTGAATTTATCAAAATTACAGCTTGGAGCAATTTGATCTAAAAGTGGGCAGACAAATGTTCATGATGAAGAACAAAGTGGAAGACTCAGCACAGTGACAACCAAATTTGTTCAAAAAGTTAATGCAAAAGTAAAAAAAAAACTGAACATTCACAGTAACAGAACCCTTTCTTAGTTTTCCTTAAAACTTACGACATTTATTGCATGAAATCATCTCAGATAAGTCTGGTAACCATAATTTTTGTGTAAGATAGGTACCAAAAATAAGCAAATGGCAGTAGAATTAATGTTTTTGGATTTTTATATCAAAGATGGTGGCTCACCACTTGATCACATCAAAGCTGCTGATGAAACAAGGATTAAACATGTGAACTGTGAGACAAAAATGTAGTCTTTTTTTTTTATTCCAATATTCACAGCGCCAGGTACTTCAAAGTATCTGATATGCCACTAAACAAGTGGCATGCCGCAAAGTCAATGGAGTAGAGCCTTTTCTTAAAATACACCCTACCCTACCCCCATCCCCTTGGTTGTCTTAGATATAGTCATAATAATAAATTTCTCTACTAACTAAATTTTGTGATACATCATAGGGTCTTTGTTCAGACGGGTTCATGTAGTTGTAACATAATGGATTTTAGTTTTGACTGAGTAGCCTACATTATAGAGGAATATGGATAAAATATTATTTTAACTGATCCAGAACATTGGTAGTAATGGAAGAAAACATGATGATTACCTTAAAGACAGATCCTGTGTCTGCCAGGATTTGTGATAATTATGATGATATGATTATTATCTGAAAATAGGGAGTCTAATGGTAGGCTACTACTTTTATTTGTTAAGCATGTTTCTTTCAGAACTGGAAAACTACTATATATTTCTACAAGAGTAAGTTACTGTACTCAGTACTTAGACAGCTAACAACTCCTTCAATAGTTAAATCTATATAAAATCTCTATTATACCCCCTAGAAAGTGGATTGCTTCTCTATCAACTTTTTCAAGATCTGTTAATAAGTATGTGATTAGCTTGAATATTTTAACTGTATACAACACTCACAATCTTAAATGTACTGATAGTCAACAGCAGATCCTAATCTTAGACATACATTGAAGCTTGAGTCTAAGCTTGGAACCAATCTTTGACACAGGATCTTAAAGTTAGAACAAAGTATAGTATCGAAAGCATAGACTTAATCTTGGACAGATTTTAATGCCAGACAAGTGTTGCTACAAAGAATAGGCTAATAGTATTTAAATAGGCTTGGCTGTAGGCCTAGGAGTAACTTTCATCTAAATTCTAATGGCAAAGATACATAGGGTTTCTAAGATAACAGTCAGCAGTAAATATTTACCAAATCATTTTAATGACTTACAAATAAAGTGAATATACCACTCAATGCTTTTTTTATGCTCTTTCCAAATATAGTACTCATTTTGTTGGAAATGAATTTTACCCCCACCCCTATATACCAATTCAGGGTATATATTTGTACATTAGGGGGTGGGGGTAAAGTTTAGGTAAATACTATTATTGAGTTACAACTAAAGTGAATATACCACATGATGCCTTTTTTTATGCTCTTTACAAATATAATAATCATTTTTGTTGGAAATGAATTTTAGCCCTCACCCTTATATATACCAATTCAGGGTATATATTTTCACATTAGGGGGGCAGGGGGAAAGTTTAAACTTACTTCTCATTTACATCAGAAATAAAATTACCCCACCCCCCTAATTTGCAAATATATACCCTGAATTGGTATATATAGGGGAGGGGATAAAATTCATTTCCAACAAAAATGATTATTATATTTGCAAAGAGCATAAAAAAAAGGCATTGAGTGGTATATTCACTTTAGTTGTAAGTCAATAATATGATTTGGTAGATATTTACCAAATTTTAAACTTACCTCACATTTACATCAGAAAAAAAATTTACCCCCCCCCCTAATTTGCAAATATATACCCTGAATTGGTATACATAGGGGTGGGGTAAAATTCATTTCTGATAAAAATTAGTATTAGCCTATATTTGGAAAGAGCATAAACAAAGGCATCAAGTGGTATATTTACTTTATTTGTAAGTCAATAATATGATTTGGTAAATATTTACCCAGTCAGCCATCCAGCTAGTCCAGTCCTAACTAGGCCTATCAGTCTATATCAACTATCTAAACATATTTAGGCTAGCCTATATTAGTCCAATATTAGGAGCCTATTGTCTATGTCTATGAAAACCATCATAGATTTGGGGGCCTTATTCTAAGCTACTTGTATAGTACTAGCCTAACATTTTTCCAACTGAAGAGTCATTAATATAGGCTAGACTGTTAGGCCACCCAAAGTGTTTACAACCTGTAGATTGAACTATTTAAACTGTCTAAAACAAACTGACTCACCCAAATATCAGAATTGCTTTTGTCAACTAAATCTTCAAATGAAACATTGCAATTGGCAACAAATTCATCTGGAGGAATGGCAGTGCTGTGGAAAATTGTAAATCCTAGTACTAGTCCTGATTGGTTTTCAATGCTAAACTCTTCATTCCATGATGGACTAAATGTTTTGTTCTTTGTTGCAGTCTTGAAGAGATGGAGTTCATCAATGTCTACAGTTAAGTAAGGGTCAAGACTTATTGAATTGCCAAGCCCTACATTCAACCTTTTCTGGTAATCAGTGGGCTGTAAGTCCAAAGCTTCACAAACTTTCAGCTTAATGGTCCCAGTAAACATTTTGATGGCAGTAGCTGACTAGATTTTACTTTAGGATTAAAGTTAAGGGCTGTTTTATGCTAAATTCATCCTATAAATGTTTATATACACTTCGATTGTTTCTTCAACAAAGATCGTCAAATGTGGGAAAGCCTGACCTCTTATTTAGCCATTTCAATAACTTTTCCGCTAACTTCTTTAATGTTTTATAAAATGTGGAATACCAACTAGTTCTGACCCTTAACTCCAGTACTTGACAGAACTATAGTCAAGTCATCGTAATTTTGACAAAAAATTAGCACCCAAAGTTTCCTTCTTTGTCAATTGACGAAATTTTGATCAGTATGGCAATAACTGATGAAATTGCAAGATGAACTTAAATGGCTGCCTTATAAATATTTTAAGATTACCTTTGTCAAAAATTAAAAGTTCGTAAATGGAGCTCAAAATCTTTAAATAACTGACCATATGCCTACTCCACTTAGTGACAGGAGCTATGGAAATCCAACTGGATTTAAAGTATTGTTTAAACCTACTGTCTTTAAACGTGTAACTGCGTATGTATGTATTTAATTCAAAAAAATTTCTCGATGGTTCCATATTTTTTTTCTCCTGAAAATTTGTACCCTGCGATTTTCTGGCAAAAAAAAATTGAGATCTAGGCCCAGTGGGTCGATGCGATCACCCCTAAGAAAAACTAACAAACAAATAAACAGCATCCGTGATCTTTCTTTTGGCAAAAACCTGGCTTGCCCTCTAGCATTTTTTTTCCTTTTAAGTTTTAATTTTGCCTCTTACTTTCAGCAAAAAAAACTTTCACTCCTTCACCTTCTAAAAACACGGAAAATTATCTCGGGTAAATATTTCCCACTCTTTTAGAAACCCCCCCCCCCCCGCCAAAAAAATATTAATATTTACCACGCTATAATAGATACTATGTGAGAACAATGGGCTAGTTGCGGAACTTACAAATTGTTTTCAATGGACTTTGAGGGGGGAGCTCTTGTCATCCCTAAAGACAACTATTGGGCATTTCAACTATGCTGAATCAAATCAATATGTCAAAATGTTTATTTGAAGTCTTTGGGGACAAAGGAGCGTCGGAGGGGGGCTCGTTACCCTCCAATCTTTTTGGTCTCTTATAAAGGGCACTAGAGCTTTTGATCTCCATTTGATTGTGGTTTCTTTTGATCATCTAGGACCATTAGTATAATATGATTACTCCTGAAAACAAAAAACGTGCATCCGTGAACTTTCTTCTGACAAAAAATACGAAATTCCATATTTTCGTTGACAGGAGCTCAAAACCTTTACAATAGGGTTCTCTGATATGCTGAATTCCATTATGTCATTTTCATTCGGATCATTTGACTTTTTCGGGTTGTTTCTCCCCCCCCCCCTTACGAAAAGTTTGGCAACTTTTTTTATGCTCATAGCTTCTGATGGACAAGATTAAACTTAATGAATTTTATATATTGGAAATCGGCATAAAAAGTCAATTCCTTTGATATATTTTCATTAAAAAAAGTTTTTTCTTGTTTTATTTTTTCACTGAAAAACTTGAAAAAAAAAACAATTTAGTTTCACATCCCTTGATTTTGGACACTTTTGTGCCCTAACCTAAATTTTCATGAATTGTCGCCACTGCTAAGGGGCCCACATAGGCACCAAAGAACTGACTTTAGTTTTACAGGCAAGCTTGTTTCTTTCAGGTATCTGACATGTGACCTAACACTTATGAGTCTTGCTGTTTCTATCAATCATTATTTGTATAAGTTACAACATTTGGGCTCTTTATACATTTATTAAACACACTTTAACAAAAATAGAATAACGTAAAATTTAATTGGAACTAATTCATCCGGGAGAATTTCGCCCTGGAGACGTGCTCCTGTCATCAGCGCCATCACGTGTTTCGTGGAAGTTTTGAAAATATTCTTTTTTGAAACCTTTAGTTCCATCCGGCCCTCTTGGCTGCCTAGTTACAATAGCTCTGGGACCAGAATATGGCTCTTCTTTTTTGTAGTTTACACCTCTTCTGTGCGGTGGCACATACACATTGATAACTGCGACTTCGTCTCGGTTGTCGACGACTGATATTTCCTTTAAACTATCTTTTTCTCTGACAGCATCTATTTTTACATGGTTCTCTGTATCTGAAGTGTTGGCCCCGCCACCTTTTATAGGAGGAAGGAATGAGGAAGGAGGATCTTTTTCTGAGTTAGGGTTTAAACCACGCCTCCACCAACTATCTGATGATGGAGCCTTGGACATAATTTTGCCGTGTTTTTGCTGAATCATTTCTTCTTCGCTTTTTTTTCCACCGTTTTTGTTCTTGGCTTCATCAAAACTCTCTTTTTCTGGGGCTTCATTTTGTATTCCCTTGCTCATATCGTTCCTGAGACGTTCTACGTCCGAAATCAACTTCTTCACTTCTTCTGCTTGCGAATCACGGAGCGTTGAAATTGTCCTCAGAATATTATCAATCTTGATGTTGATATTCAGGTTATTCCTGGCAATCAGTTTCGGGATATTATCTACCTTTTTAGAATCAATCACCTTTTGCTCAGATTGAAAAAGGTTTTTGCATCTTTTTCACTTCTTTTTCCAAATTTTCTGTGGTTGAACTCAGCTTGGTCACTTGAAAATTAAAACTGGATAAGATTCCATCTAAATCACATTTTCCAATTTGGCTTTGGTATCTTCTCAATTTTTCCGTAAGTGACTTTGTCTGTCGTATGGAATCCATTATTTCTTTCCGTAATCTGAAGTTCTTTTTCGTTTCTGGGGATCTATAAAATATAGATAACATTTTGCCAATCGTGGCAATCTCTTTGTCTAGTTTTTCGAACGGATAAGTCTGTCTGCTACCAGCCATCTTTTCGATTTTTGATAAAATGATGACCTTTTTGTCCATCTGACCCGAATTGTTATTTTTCAAGTCCACTTTAGTAGCGTCAGGTCCTAGTTTAAAAATTCTTGTAGATTTAAATATATTTACCCTCTTCACTACTGCTCTCTTCTCTCCTGTAGGCCAACATACATTGTTTCCCTTCTCAAAATTTTCAGCTTTGCTAAGAACTTGAGTTGACATGATAGATTGTTTGCTTTGTATTAACTTATATTGATTAACTCATAAGAAAATCACTCGAAACAGTCGTTTATATGCAAAAGATGACGTCATTTATGAGGTTTGGTATGTAACTATGATGATGTCATAAGGCATCATTTATCATTTTATCTATCAATTTAGAACATTCATTTGCAATGACGTCATGTAAAACGAATTACAAAAGATGCCGTGCTCCTTTTTTTAATTAATTTTAAAAAGTTTTCCACAAAACAAGTTTTTCAAAGAAAAGTGAAAACCTCCATTAAGCCAAGAATGAGCAAGAATAAAGTCAAATAATCTTCCAAGCGTAAAACTACCCCAAATCACTATCAATAATAAATGAAACTCAAAACGAACAGAAATTACAATAAATAGCCAAGTCAAACTCAAAACTAGCAAACATTAACATGAGTAGGGTTGATAACCCCCATGCCTTCTCAAGACAAGAACAGAATTTGCGCTTTACCGAAAAGAAAACAACAACAAAAATACAAAAAACCGTGGATTGTCAGTTTAATTGATATATACTAATATTTATTCCTTAAAAGTTTTAATAATTTTTATTTATGAAAGTAAGAAAAGAGAAAAGATTTCAAATGTATTTTGTTTTGAGTAAAGAAGTTGCATTCTAGTCTTGAGAAGGCGTGGGGTTTATCAGCCCTACTCGTGTTAATTTTTGCTCGTTTTCAGTTTGACTTGACTATTTATTGTCATTTCTATTCGTTTTGAGTTTCATTTATTTATTGATAGTGATTTGTGGTAGTTTTACGCTCGGAAGATTATTTTACTTTGTTTTTGCTCATTCTTGGCTTAATGGAGCTCTTTACTTTTCTTTGAAAAACCTGTATTGTGGAAAAGGGTTCTTAACTTAATAAGAATCAAAGGTCTTATGAAGTTCATAGAAATACCTATATTAACAAATAATTTGCAAGAAACAGAAATATACAAACAAGAAAAAACACACAAATCATATTAAAGCATTTAAGTATCAGAGGATTTTTGCATTAAAATTTAATGTAAAAATTGTCTTTTACATGCAATTAAGAATTTCACAAATAGTACTTTAATTTATTTTCCATTATTATGTAGCATTCCCTGCATTCCAACAATTCGAGCATTTTGCGGATGGGCATCCTCGGCATAAAGGGTTAAATTTGTAGTTTAAAACATAATTGCAATTTGATGAAAATACTAAGCTGCTATTAATTAACTTTTCATGAACTTGAGTATTTTTTGAAATGAAATTATATATAGAGAACTAAATAAAATATTTTAAATTCCTTCGAGGATTCTTAAAGATGTTCCTAGCCCCAAGACTGGAGCGTTTAGAAAAGTAATTTGGCAACACTAATTTTTACCAACTAATTAATTGAGCCTAAATTAATTAGGCCTCTGGCTATAATTAGTTGGATATGCATCCAATTTTGAGAAAACTGATTATCACTGCAGGGTATTTTTTGTTGACTGAGAACTGAAAAGGAAGAACAGGGTGATCACACAGACTTTGGGATTTAGGATAGTGGTCTAGTTGGGATAATGGGCTAGGATCAGAATCTATCTCACTTATTTTTTTTTTTTTTCAAATAATGGGGTTGAAATTTATTAGGAATTGTAATAATCCCAGCCAAATTGTTTTTTAGGAATTATAAATCCACAGCCAAAATTCTGTTTTTTTCTATTTGAATCTTGTTTTTTGTACTAGTAATTAAAGTTTTCTCAGGCAACGCTGCTTTCCGTTTTATAAATAAAATGAAAATATAGGTGTATATAACGACAAGAAAAACTTCATGGTAATTAAGACAAAGAATATACTAAATACATCCAGAATATTTGGGTTTCATATTCGGTCTTTGAACAGTTAAGATCTATCTATTCTTTTAAAAAGGATTATTCCCAGTTTTGAACTAGTTGTCGGTAAAGGATTTTATTCTGATTTAATTAGACACTGAATTCTTTCAGTAGATACGAAATAGTGTGAACGCTTTTACGTCTCATAAACTATTTAAATATTTATTCAGTATCTGTAACCCAGTGGAGGCTGTGACGTCACTGGATAAATTGAATTGACTGGAGTTTTCTGTCCAATGCATTAATTGAACTTTTGGCTTTTTTAAATTGAGTTAATTTCATAAGATATCCATGTACGGTATGCCAGTTTGGCAATAATAAAGATTATTATTCATCATTAGGATTATTATTAGCCATTCTGTTCTCATGAGTGAACATCGAAAGTGGATTATAGCTATTTATGAAAGAAACTAAGGAATAAAAGTTGACTGGATTTAAATTGCATTTCAACGCTTGTCTAATTGTATCTGTGTTACCTGTTTGTGGATATTTGCCAAGTGAAATACCAATTAAGGTAATCAGAGTACCATTTGTCATGGAATAAACTAGATTTCACTTCGCGGATTTTGTAGTATTTAAAGATGTCATACGTCAGTCAGTCGTCATTCGACAAATTTGTTAATTTATTCGGAGAAAAACTGGACAAAACAATTGTGTCTCAGGTGGAGTTTTCCAGCAAACTAGACTCAATTTTGGCAGAAGTTGTGTCGTTAAAAAGTGATGCAACGACTCGTGACTCACGAATAGTTGAACTAGAATCTACACTAGAGGAGCAGAAGCTTAAATCTGAAGCTCTAGAGAAACGATTGCTTGCTTTTGAAGTAAAAGACCGAAAGCTTAACTTGTTGGTTCACGGATTACCGGAAGAACAATCTAATGAAACGCCTGAAGCTAATGTGAAAAACTTTTTTGCGAATAAGCTAGGAATTGATGAGCCAGTAATGATAAAGAAGTGCTATCGCATTACTTCTCGTTCGGCAAATATTACTGACTCCCACCAACGCAAAAGTAAGCAAAAGCAAGTGAAGCCTTTGCTTGTATCGTTAGGGTCCGAAAATGAGATTCAAGCTATAATGTCAAACGTCGGTAAACTTAAGGCCAGTGGTGTCGTTATTTGCACAGACTTGCCCCCTGAACTGAATATCTGAAGAAGTGAGCTATTGGCGAAAGCACGTGAGATGAAAATGAAAGGCGAAATATCGTCTTCTCGGGTTCGTCAAAAAGGCATAGACATATGGCTTGAAATTAAAGGATCTGCTTCGTCTTCGTGGTCTAGCGTCAAAATTAGTTAATGAATTAGTTGTGACATCGATTTTGATTTATTATTATATTCCGTGAGTGAAAAAAGAGATTGGAATTGATCTCGTCATAGTGTGTTTTTTATGCCTTGTCATTATGTGTGATTATTTTCCTGTTTTCCTTCTTTTCTGTCTTGCTCTAGTTGTGCAAACGAAGTTCTCGTTCTGCTCGTTTTTTCACTCCTCGCATGCCGGAAATTATCCGAGGTTTACCACCTTTCACTCATTAGCCAATCATTTCATATTGATTTTGGTAAGTTTTATGTGTATGATATTATTATGATATAAATTGTTAATTGAGAGAACATTGGACCGGCTTTATGATTTTGAGAAAAAACAACTTGACCTAAATGAATTATTTAAATCTGTAGGATCAACTAGTGATGAATCTTCTGATCTTTTTATCCAGTCTTTTCCTCGTAGTAAATATATAAATAATGACAAAATTACTCCATTTAATCAGTTAGAATCATCCCGTATCACGTTTTGGAATTGTAGAGGAGTGCTTAGTAGTTTAGGTTTTCTATCCACATTCCTTTATAGTAATCGTATTGGTATTCTGGGAATATGTGAGACTTTTCTTAGTGATGGTAATAGTTCTTTGGTTGGTGTATCTGGGTACAGGATAGTTACTAGAAACTGGTCTACCTGTTCGAAAGGTGGACTTCCCGCGTTTATTGACCAGGATTTCCCTATCCGTAAAATTACGTATTTAATGATTTGTATCAAGCAATGAAGATTGGATCTTAATGGTTGAGATCAAGTCTGGTAAGGAGAAGCTACTCCTATGCTTATTTTATCGACCACCGGGATCATGTGCGTCAAATTTTATTGGTAAGTTGAATGATCTAACACAAAGGATGAATTTTAAGAACAATAAAGCGGTTTTTATGGGTGATTTTAATATAGATTTGGAACTGGTGAGTTCGGAGACCCAAGAATTAAGATCTCTACCTGTAGATTTAGTAACTACTTGCTCTTCTGCCGGATTGGTTCCAACAACAGGAATACCAACACGTATTAGTGAACAGTCGGCATCAGTTATTGACAATAACTTGACAATTTCAAAATTCTTGACAATAAAAATTGACAATTTCAGTCTTCAGTATGCTCTTGACCGAGTAAGACCTCGTTCGTGGGTGTCGTGGCTATATCAGATGCCAGTGGCGATTTGTGAATTTTTGCTACTGCAAGTGAATCAGTTTTGACTGGTTGTGCCTAACGGTAAAGTCATTGCTGTTTTGCCGATGTTCCTGTAATTTGGATAGCTGTTTCTGTAGCTGTGAGGGGTGTTAGCCGTGCCCTTTTAACGGTGGCTGAGCGAACTGCACGTTCGGATTGGCGTGGATAAAAAAATTCAATCCTTTCTGAGGTAAGCCAAGCCCAATTTTGGTTTTCTTTTTTCTTTTTGCGTGGTAGAAATGGGACGAAAAAGGAGGCGTGATAATCCCACAAATGACATGCCAAGTTTCCTAAACTTGTCGGCTAGTTCAACTTCGTCTCAAAATGTGACATTATCGAGTCTTGGTGAAAAAATTAACACGTTAATAAGTCTTGTCAAGGGCAATGGTGATAAACTGGACTCACTTGAAAATAAAATTAAGTCGCTTGGTGATCGTGTTACGCAACTAGAGGTTTCAAATTCAGACTTTCAGAAAAGAAACGTGGAAAGCGACCAGCGTATATCATCGATCGAAAATCAGAAGGATTTGCTTAATGAACAGTACAAAATAATGACAGATGAAATTAGTAACCAAAGGTCCGCTATTAACCAGACAGTATGCCGGCTTGCAAAGATGGAGTTTGAAAAACTTCAGAGCAACATTATTGTGTGGAATGTACCAACTGATAATCAACAAAATGCTACGGAAATTTGCACGAGTATCATTACAGAAGGACTTGAGCTATCCCCGGTACCACGCCTCAAAGTGCTTCAGGTTAATAAACTAAAAAGTTTATTAAAGTTGAGGTTGCTGATAAAGATGAGAAAATGAGAATTCTGAAGTGCGCTAAAAAGCTAAGGGGCAAGACAATTGCTGGGTTTCACGATATTTACATTAGTGATGACGCTCCTCCTGAAATCAGAAAGATGAGAAATGACCTCCTGCGTAAGAAAATTAAACTCCGTGAAATCGGTATTGAAGCCTGGGTATCGAAAAGCTTTCCACCAATGCTGAATTTTAACCGACTTAATGGTTCACTGGCGAAATACTCACATGAAGATTCTATTCCTGAATTAGATCAGTTTGCCCGCAGTAAATTGCGCAATAATGATAGTTCAGAGTGTATGCGAGGAGAAAGAAGTGGCGGACGGTTTGACGCACCTGGTGATGTGATGGCTGATTAGTTATAACTATTGATTGTTATTGCTATTAATTGAATTTATTTTCTCTTTTTTTTAGTCTATTTTCTTCTCATTTTATTTTTTCCGTTTTTTTTTTCTTTATTTGCATTATTAATTATATTATTATTTATGATTTTTTTTTTTTTTATACAGTTAAATATTATTTTAGTTATTTTACTAATAAAGAAATTGAATTGCGCAGTAAAATGTGCAATAAAGATAGTCCAGAGCGTATGCGAGGAGAAAGAAGTGGCGGACGGTTTGACGCACCTGGTGATGTGATGGCTGATTAGTGATAGCTATTGATTGTTATTGCTCTTAATTGAATTTATTTTCTCTTTTTTTAGTCTATTTTATTTTCTTTTTACTTTATTTTTTCCGTATTTTTTTTTCTTTATTTGCATTATTAATTTATATTATTATTTATGATTTTTTTCCAGTTAAATATTATTTTCGTTATTTTCCTATAAAGATTTTTTTTTCTTTTGTATTTTTGTTGGTTTTTTTTTTTTTTTTTTTTTTTTTACATTTTACTTTTTTTTTATTTTTTTTCGTGTGTTATGAAATGTGTGTTAATAAATGTGATGATTTGAAATAGCTACGATACCCACTAGTATTAGGGAATGTAATGGGCGAAACTGCGAATGCAGAAACCCAATACGTGTTTTTGTTTTTGTTTCTTTGTTGTATGTGTTTTGGTGAAAATTACCAATGCCCGTTAACTGCGACCGGAATTTGGTTCGATAATATAGTTCTATTTTGGAAAAGAATATTGACATTATTTATGAATGACCAGATGGTTGGGAGTAAATTGGAATTTGTTTTTTTTTTATGTGTTGTTTTTTGTAACCGAATGCCGTGGACATTTTATATGCTTTATTGGTTCCCTCTTTCGCACGCAAGGTTTCTTGTAAGAATTGGTTAGAATGAATGAATCACCTCCAGGTACACCTGATTTTAAGGAGTTGGAAAGTAAAAAAGTAAGTTTTGAAAGATATAATGAAATTTTGAGTGAGAACGTTGATCCTGGTGGATGCTGTCGGCTGGCATGTGAGGATTCAAGGTATGTGTTTTTGAGTGATGTCCCTTCGGAGAGCCGGGGGGATGAGAAGCAGATCAGTATTTTCCATATAAATTGCCAAGGGTTGAATTCCAGCTTTGATTTTATTAATGATATATCTAGTCTCTCTGTATTTCAGGTAATAGGCCTTACGGAAACCTGGCTTAACAAGCATAATTCTGAATTGCTGCGGATTCCTGGATACTCTTTATTCACCAAAAATCGGGAGCTTCGTCAACATGGGGGATTGGCAGCGTATGTTCGCTCGGATATTAAGGTAACGGTAAAAAGTGATATGTCGGTTTATAAAGAAATGGTATGTGAGTCGTGTGTGTTACAGTTGTATATTTATAAATTACAATGGTTTTTTATTTTTGCATAACGCCCTCCATAGAGTGCGTTTGATGAATTTGTGGACCACCTTGAGCAGCAGCTAGAGAAGATTCCAGTGGAGACCCCGTGTTTTTTGATGGGTGATTTAAACGTTGACCTAATTGATCCTGGTCAAAAGACTAATCTTCTATTAGATATGATGATTTCTTATGGCCTGATTCCGTCAATTAATGTAAGTACTCGAGTAACTGCGTCAACTGCGAAGTGCCTTGATAACATTTTTACAAATGTACCGTTTTCTAATCCGTGTGTCCTGGTTAGTGATACCTCGGACCACTTTGGTGTTTTTGGCTCATATTCAACATCGACGCAGACTTCTCCTTCGGTAAATGGCAGGTTTAATAAGATTACACAAGTACTGGATCCTAGTGCCCTCCGTGATTGTAAAAACAAAATAATGGATGTTAATTGGGATGAAGAGCTAGCTCTACCTGATCATGCTGATGCGAAGTTTGTGAAATTCTATAATAAACTGCATAATCTGCTGATTAGTTGCACTAAAGAGGTACGGAAAAGAGCTCGCAGAGAAATGCCTAAGAAGCCGTGGGTGACAAAAGGATTGCTCAGATCAATAAATCGAAGGGATTTGCTGTTTAAAAAGAAAATGTTACAACCTAGTGATATTAATGAAAGGATATACAAAAACTACAGAAATGCATTAAATAGACTTTTGCGAAAAGCAAAGGAAGCTCATTATAAGAAAAAGTTTGGTGATGCAGCTGGAAACCCCAATAAAACATGGCGGATAATTAAACAGCTCATAAATCCTCCCCACACAGTCGCCCCGGATCAGATTATTGGTCGAGTAGGTGCAGAATTAAGTGACCCGTCTGATATAGCCCAAGAATTTGTTGACCACTTCGCTACAGTTGGACATAATGTGGCTGAGGGAGTAAGAATAGTGGATGGTGACCGCCCTTTCCAACATTACCTTGGAAATAGCGAAACAGAATTTTCAGTTTACCTGAAACCGGTGACCGAGAGTGAAGTAAAAGAAATAATTTTCGACATGAAAAATAGTGCAGCTGGTAGTGACATTTTGTCTCTACGGATAATTAAATATCTGTGGCCAGCTATATCGCATGTATTAGTTAACCTAATAAATCTTTGTTTTAAACAGGGAGTATTTCCATCTTGTTTCAAGTTGGCACGAATTACACCGGTTCATAAGGGGGTGATCACAGTGAGGTAAGTAACTATCGCCCGATTTCCGTTTTACCGGTCATGTCAAGACTTGTGGAAAAGTGCTTTTCCCGGAGGTTGTACCATTATTTAGAGTGCCATTCAATACTAACATCCACCCAGTTTGGATTCAGAAATGGACGCACGACCGAACAAGCTGTGGCTTATCTCTGTGGTGTTGTGAACACTGCCCTGGACCTTGGTTTTAAAGTGTCTACCATCTTTTTGGACATTATAAAAGCTTTCGACACTGTAGACCATGGTATATTGCTTGAAAAATGTGAATTTTATGGGATTAGAGGGCCTGCTCTTGATTTCCTACGTAGTTTTTTGTCTAATAGGCAGCAGTATGTGCGAATAAATGGATCTACTTCTTCCGTTGTAGATATGAAATGTGGTGTGCCACAAGGGTCCGTTCTTGGCCCCTTGCTATTTTTGATATTTGTAAATGATCTTGTACTGTCCCTGAAGGATGCGAAAACTAAAATGAGCGACATGTTTCACAGTGACAGTGACGTTACAGTACCTCTATTTGCCGATGATACTTCATTGATTTGCATTGCAAAAACAGAACGCCTTTTAGTTGAATTAATGACACAGTGTTTAGATCAAGTGTCTAGCTGGCTAAGAGTTAATAAAATAAAAGTAAACCCATCAAAGAGCAGTTTTGTAATATTTTCGCGTACATCTAATTACTACCCATGGATCCAAGAAGTGAGGTACCTGGAAGGTAAAGTTAAGCGTGATCAGTGTGTTAGATATTTGGGTATTATGCTAGATGAAACACTATCTTTTAGGAAACATGTTGAAAAGGTGTCAGGAATCCTGTGCCGTAATCTGGGAATACTGCGTAAATTGAAACATGTATTACCCCCTTCTGTTCTTCGCACTTTGTATTTTTCTATTATACATCCACATATATTGTATTGCTCATCTATTTGGCTGAGTACGTTTCCATCAATTACTAATCGAGTTCGAGTGATCCAAAATAACGGAATCCGTGTGTTGACTGGTAAATCAAATCTTGTATCCGTTAGAGCTACCTATATTGATGTAAAAGTATTACCTGCTGCAGGCCTTAGAGATTTTTATAGCCTTCAATTTATGTTCAAATATAATAATGAATTATTACCGTCTTGCTTTTCAGGAATGCTAAAAGCTAGATCTTCGATTCATGATCATGAAACTCGCCAAAGGGAAAATTTACATGCCCCGCTCGTGGTGTCTGCCAGGTCGACATTCTCGCCTATTTATAGGGGATTAAAGTTGTGGAATGGGGTTAATAAAGAGTTAAGAGAAATAGGGGATCTGAAGGAATTTAAAAATAAAATAAAAGGAATGTTATATGAGAAATATGATTTTTAAATTTTTTTTTTTTTTCTGTTTAATTTTAAATTGTTAGGTTTTTTATTTTTTTTTTTTTATGTACCTGGAGGACAAGTATGGTGATTTTGTGATTGGTGGTAGGAACTGCGTGCGAAGGGGAATGATTTTTCTTTTATTTTATTTTTTTTAGGCCTAGGTTGTATATTTCTGTTGTGAATATGAAATTTTGATATATGCCTACCCTTAGGACAACCTGACCCCAGGTTCTTGGGTCGGTAGTGAGTAAAATGTATTGTCCTTGTGTGTGTTAATAAATTACTATTACTATTAAAAAAAAAAAAAAAAAATATTTTTACGAATTTCAACCTACATTCGAGTTATTTCGTATTAACTGATGAATCGGATCACTCTATGTTACTTGGTGAATTTTTGATAAATAGACTGAAATCTAACCTGAATATAAAAGTAAGAAGGACTATTGATGATAAATCATGAAAAATTTGAGAGCTAAATTGACCTGTAGCGACTGGACTTCAGTTTATGAAGAAACCAACCCAGATGCAATGGCTACCCTATTTATTGAGAAATTCTCTTCGGCCCTTGACTCTGCCTGCCCCTTTTTGAAAAAGCGCTCCAGGTATGCGACCCCGAAAAAACCTTGGATCACCCAAGGCTTACTAACCAGTATTGAACACAAAAATATGCTATTCAGGCAATATATTGATAATCCTGATGTACATGGTACGCAATTCAAGAATTATAAACACTCTGACAACCCTGCTCAGGAAAGCTAAACAGGCTTACTACCATAAGCAGTTTCAAAAAGCAGAAGGATCGCCAAAGAAGACATGGGCGCTGATAAATGAATGCTTGAATCAAAAAAAAACTAATACGTTTGCTGAGACCATAACCAAGCCTGATGGAACGTCTTCAACATCCCAACAAGAAGTAGCCAACACGTTAAATGAATTTTTTGCATGCATTGGAGAAGCAACCGTAGAGGAAGCTTATGGCCTTTCAATTGTCGTCACGGATAATTACAAAAAGCACCTACCTTAGCTGTCTTACTCCTCTATGTTTCTGTCACCAGTCACTGAAGACGAATTGATGATGATTGTTCAATCCATGAAAAATGGTCACTCCGAAGGTCCAGATGGGTCGTCAAATTACCTCATAAAGAACACCACCAATTGCTATGTCGGCGTTATCGCACACATCGTCAATTCTTCATTTAAAGATGGCATCTTTCCTACTGTCTTCAAGTCGGCGAAGGTTATACCCCTTTACAAAGGTAGCGACCCCAAGCTGCCTTCAAACTACCGCCCTATCTCTATTCTCTCTGCTTTTTCAAAAATTATGGAGCGTTGCATCTACAACAGACTGATGAATTATCTGACTAGGTCTAACTTCTTTAACAAGTATCAGTTTGGATTTAGGCCTGGGCACTCAACCGAACATTCTATATTGGTTTTGCTACAGTTTTTGAATGATGTGATGGACCGTGATGTGACACCAGCTACAATATTTGTGGATGTAAAAAAAACTTCTGACACGATTTGTCATCTGATTCTTCTGGATAAGTCTGAGAACTACGGAATTAGAGGAAATGCTCTCCTACTCATTCAGTCTTACCTCAGTGGTGAGAATCAATTTGTGGATGGAGGTGTCGTAATATCGGTAAAACTGCCATGTTCTGAAAAGTTAGGAGTGCCACAAAGTTCAATCCTTGGAACTCTACTGTTTTTAATATATGCCAATGACCTTCTGGGCACTATCACCGATAATGGACTTGCTGTTCTATTTGCAGACGACACAGCTAATTCTGTCACAGGTACGGATGAATCATCCGTCTGAGAAAACCTCTGTTTTGGTCTAAAGAAGCTATTACAGTGGTTTACTGACAACCTCATGATCTTAATTTTTTCGAAGACCCATTTTATCATCTTCTCTCGAATTTTACATGCCGTACCGTCGATTTCTCAAATATCTGTCCGTTTTAACGGAGAACTAGTTACCATTACCAGGAAGGAGTCTTGTAAGTATCTAGAGCTAACAGTTGATGAAAATTTATCTTGGAAACTTCATCTTGATAGGCTAAGGATGCAGTTAGGAAGGAATGTGGGGTTACTGCGGTAAATAAAATTCCACCTCCCTTTCCCTGCTCTTAAGTCAGTTTATTATTCTCTAATCCATTCTTATTTTAATTACTGTCCAATTGCTTATTTAAATACTTTCAAATCTATTATTAAGCCCCTTCAACGTCTTCAAAATAATGCCCTTCGTACGTTAAAAGCACTCCTTCCTTCCCCATCTTCCCTCCCCGATAAATCCCCAACCAAGAGCCTTTATACATGTTTAAGAATATTGCCAGTTGATCTAGTCCTTACTGCACATTGTGTCCTTTTCAGACTAAAAAAAATAAATGAATTTTTTCTATTGGCTTTAAATTCTAGTAACTTCTCTTTAGTTTCTTTGGTCCAGAATGATTATTGTTTAAGAAGAAGTTCAGCCAAATTACCTTGCCCTAGAATCCGAACTGAAAGATCCAGATTTTCTCCTAAAAATTCAATAATAAAGTTCTGGAATATTTATTAAAGTAATATAGATTCGCGTTTTTCTATTCCAGTTTCTAAAGCTAAATTTAAACTATATCTAATAAGCAATTATAAATAAGTATTCATTTATTTGAAGTCATGTTGGCCGGTGCTATTGTTGATAATTATTTAATTATGTGGTATTTTATTGATTTGGGGTATGGAATGAGGGTTCAGTGTGGTGTCTAATTTTCTTCACACTACATCTAGTATACTATCATATCTTTTCATCATTTGTTATTATTATTATTATTTCTTTTATTTTTTTTTAGGGTGCCTGTTTTCGAGTATAACTCACTGTGTAGGCACCCTCTGTAAATATTTTGTTTTCCATTGATTCATATTGTAAAAGTGTTATTTTGTCTTGTAGTGATTTAATGAGAAATTAAATGAACTTGAACTTGAACAAAATTTTCAACGGAAAAATAATTGAATAAACAGCAACCTACAACATAAAAATTTGTGTACGTTTTGAGAAAAAGAAAAGACAAAAAAATATCTGATACAGTATTGAGAATGAGTTTGGAGTTTTGTTTGAGTTGTTTGAGTTGCTTTGCTTCAGTTGCTTTGTTTCAGTTGTTGTCCAGTCCTTTTTCTTATTCTTTGCTGTTAGATATTTTTAAATTTGAAAATAAGATAATTGGAATTTTGAAAATCAATTGCTATTTCCAATCATTCGGGTGGAAAATTCTTCCGTGATTATTTCCACAAGGTGAGACGTGTCCACCATTTGTGAAATATTGGGTTGACTTGTTTTGATTTTGGATGTCTATATTGCAAGACTAGTTTCAGACTTGTCAGGATTTTCTTAGCCTCAGCATACGTAGAAATCTTTAAATCTATAAAGAACCACCTTTGCTGAAAGTTAATTGTATTTGTAAAATATGTGCTAAAAGCATTTTGAGTTTGAATGGTCATGCTTTCGACCTTAATTGTTTTTAATAATCACCATGTAGAGAAGTTTCCTGATCCCGAGCAACCATGAGTCAGAGAAATGCCACAAGTTAAAAAAAAGATCGTAAAGTTTATATATATGAATTCGGATGTTGAGGTAGTGGTTGGGAACATGGGCCTAACTATGGACTCAATAATCACACATATTTAAATTTCTAACCTTTTTGATAAAATATATCCATGGAGCTTCTGTTTTAAATGGGATATTTGCATCATTTAGGGCCTGCATTTATCATTTGACTCCTGTAGGCACAATGTTTTTATATATCGTCCGCACTTATTAAAATGTCTGCGAAAATTTGGTGTGATTCCATTTAGATGTGACTATCGTAATTAAGGGATGGCAGGTTACACTCCGGTTAGTTTGACCTTAACAAAGGCAGTTTCACTCAAAATCTGAGTTCGGGGAAAATTTAATCGATTCAGGTCTTTCAAAATACCTTGTTTTTTTTGTTTTGTTTTTTTATTCTCGTTTTCGATTCTGATTCATTGTCCCATTGCTAGCTAATGGGGTGTATTTTTTCACTTAAATCTGTTGTTCAATAAATTTGTCGATCTGGATCAAAGAAAAAAAAGGATGAAGACCATACAGAGCTATCCTGGGTCGTCTTCTCAGGGCAAGTAGCAAACACATGACCAAATCTTGCGGTAGGTTTGGTCTGGATAAAAATGTAAATCATTCATAAAAAGAAAAACTATATCTTAAAAAAAGACATAAAGAAAAATTATAAAGTAGAAGAAAAAAGACGAATTTTTAAAATTGAAGAAAAAAAAAACAGAAGTATTAGCATTCCAAGACTAAGATATTATATCCAGACATAAAATAGGAGTCAGAAATCAGAAGGAAAAAATTACTAGATCATCTAAAAACTTTTCCTGGATATAGTAGTAAAAGTATCTGATTTTGTATCTGGAAGCACATGTTACTGCTAAAAAGTGTAACGCGTTTTTTAAAACGTTCTTCCAGTCAACCTTAGGGGAGAACTAATTTACCCCGCCCCCTTTCCGTGTATAAGTATTTACGAGGGAGGGGGGGGGTCTACCTCCTCAACACTTCGCTCTTCACGCTAAAGTTTTTTTCTGTTATTCAATTTCTAATTGGTTTTTTATATAACGCCAGGATATCTGGCTCCACCTCCACGGAAAAATCCTCCTCCCCACGGAAATATCCTTTGAAAAATTCAATCCTGGTGAAAATCTATCACGGGAAATTATCGTCAGCACATCTATGCGTAAAATTGAGTCAGTAAAGAGAAAGCGACATATAAAGAAATTTCGTACAGGAATTCTGGCAAATTCCCCCTGTATACAATTTCCCCTGAAAAGTTTACCCCCTGGAAAATTCCATCTCCATGTTAAATTCTCTTAGTGCAAAGCCCCCCCCCCCCCCGAAAAAAAATCGTCCTCCCCTCCTCACCTAAAAAATGTATCTTTCTTGTGGCAAAAACCTGGCTTGCCCCCTAGAATTTTTTTTTATCGTTTTAAGTTTTAATTTTGTTCTTTACATTCAGCTGAAAAAATTTCACTCCTTCACCTTCTAAAATGCGGAAAATTATCTCCGTGAAAAATATCCCCCCCCCGTATAAAATGCCCCCCCCCCCCAAAAAAATTGAATATTTACCACACTATAATAAATGCTATGTGTGAACAATGGGGAAGTTGCGGAACTTACAAACCGTTATCGATGGACTAAGGGGGGGGGGGTTGTCATCCCTAAAGATATAACTTTTGGGCCTTTCAACTATGCTGAATCAAATCAATATCTCAAAATATTTATTTGATGTATTTGGGGAAAAAGGAGCGTTGAAGGCGGGATGGGATGGTTACCCTCCAATCTTGTTGGTCTCTCTTAAAAGCACTAGAGCTTTTGATTTCCATTTGAATGTGGTTTCTCTTGATCATCTAGAACCATTAGTTCAATATGATCACTCCTGAAAAGAAAAGTGCATCCGGGATCTTTCTTCTGGCAAAAAATTCAGAATTCCAAAATTTCGTGGACAAGAGCTTGAAACCTTTGCAAGATTCCAGCGAAAAACAAGCCGAAGGCTTTTTATATGTGGGATATATAATGAAAAAAGTTACGTTATAATACTTTGATACATAGAACCCGATTTACTCTTTACTTATAGGCCTACTAATCGATGTTACAGAAAAGAGATTCGTAATGGTTTTCTTAAGGAAAGTTCTAACTTCTACCAAGGAAAACAAATATATGTTTTGTTTATTCTTAAAATATGTTTTTTCAGGACATCGTAAAAAATCATAATAAAGCATGATACAATAAAGATAATATAACACACGTATCCTTTGATCAGGGGCTTCTCTGGGATATGATGTCTTATTTGTCTGATTCTGCTGCCTGATTTTCTGAGGAGCGTTCTTTTCTAGATCCAGTTGTGTGTGATACATATATTACTTACAAAAGACACTAGATGCAGCAATTTATTTTCAAATGAGCCCCAAAACGTATCTTTATGATGTCTCAGTTTCCTACTAGTGGCGAAAGAAAAAAAAATCAGAGAAATGGAAAAGACGGGCGAAAAATTAGGAATAAGACGTTACTGCTTACCATTGGAAAAAGTTAATTTGCTTGCTTTCGTTCATATAACTCAGAGTTTTGGGGCGTTTATTCCCTTTTTTCAAAATGATGCAAGTTTTCTCAGGTTCATAGCTTTTTATGGGTAGCCTAAAATTAAACTTAATAAAGAATGTTATGTATTTGGAATTAGCATAAAAAAAACAATTCCTTTATGAATTCTTTGACTGGTAAGAAAATTCCTTTGTTTTGAGTTTGGTTACAATTGCCCTGAGTTTCTTCCTTGCTTGCAGTTCATTATAGTAAACTTTTGGATCTTGCTTCTGAGATTCCATAAACTGAAATGTATCTTTGTCTAATTAGTTGTCATAGCACAGTGGTGAAAGGACTCGTGTTCATACATAAAGGATTCGTTCTTTACTAGATCCAGCTATGTGTTACATAATATATCCAGGTTGCAGCGGTAGCTAGCAACCTAGTAAGGGACGATCACGTACAATGTTAAGAAATATAATAACCCATAACTCCTAAAAATAGAGGATATCCTTAGAACCGCCTTGTCCGAAACCCCTATGTAGGAAACTTTCTGTCCCTTGGCTTGAACAACAAGGGGAATATATTGGCTTGAAAATCAAGAAAAGTTGCAGCTTCTACAGCATTCTGCCTAAACGGCATTTTTTCTTTTTTTTTCCACAGATAGCTTGGCACTGGAAAATCATAGAGTTGTTCAGTGGCTCATTTTAAAGGAAATAAATGGGGTTAAAAACCTTTTGTGATTAAAAAAGATTATTTTTAAAATAGAATCAATTTTTTTACGAAAAACTGCGTATTTCATGTTAAAGATTGATCAATGACGTCATAACAGTAGGTTGTAGCCAGGTTGTCTCTTACTATTCCAATTGTGAAAAATCCATAGGATTTTTCCTGTTTGTAATTTCACATCAAACAAAGAACAGATTAGATCAGACCGAGAAAAGATTAGATCAGACTGATAATTAATATCAAACCTACTGCGGCACTACAGGACTTCAAAATAGTTATAAAAGTTATTTATTTGAGATTTTGCACCCATAAAATTAGCGTAAAGAGCAGAGCGTTGAGGAGGGGACAGCCCCTTTCATGTACGGACTAATTTCTCTTCGTTTTAAGTTTTAATTGTCGCTCCTTACTTAAAAACAAAACTTTTTTTTATTTAATCTAGTAAGGAAAGAACCTTTGCGTTTAAGATATTGCTGTTTATTATGAACGTCCTTACAAACATAACTGTAATTACCTACTGAAATTTAATTTATGTTTACGGATATTTCAATATGGTGTCATGACGTCATATAAATGTTATATAGATAAATGATACATCATATAAGTAATAATTTACCTTCTTGTCACCTTCAGCCCTTAAAAAGTGCCCTGATTTTTAAAATACATGAAAAAGAAAGCCTGAATAAAATTGACCCGAAAAGAAAAAAGTTATTAGTAATCTATGTATAAAATTGACAATTTCCTGGTGACCCGCGGGATCAATCATGGCACCATTAATCTTGAAACACAGCCTTAACCACTGCGCAATCACCAGGTACATAGGATTTTGATTTTTCTATGTTTACATACTTTTGATGAAAGAATCGTAATGACTGAAGTACAACTATTTACTAATTGACAGTAGAGTTGAGGATTTATTTATACCAATAGACGATCCGAATAGTTATAATTGTAACTTAAGATTCGAATTGTAATAAAGGAAGAAGGAAGAAGGCCCCTCAAATGTACACTCAAAAGGGCCCACATGTTTATCCACAAGTTCCATGAGTTGCAAACCTTCTCCCAGCAATGGGTTAAATTGCATGGTGATGCAGAACACCATCGCGGGAGGATCCTCTATAGGAGGACAACTGTGACAGGGCGGAAGATCCAGATCTATGGACAACGGCCTCTGTAAAGGCCTGCCTTGACCTTTTTGGGGTACCTGCAAGACTGGGGACCTTACGGTCAACTCTATTCCCACTTGAGGAGTGGCGCCCCTCGAGGAAATTATAGCCTAGTAAACGACAAAGCATTCGCACGGGATTCTGACTAATGGACAATTCTTCTGGGATTGGTATGTTTTGATGGGTGTCTTTGGGCTGAAAAACCTCTTCCTAGCTAATTTATCTATTACGGGTTGCCTCCCCGTAGTAGCATAATATTTGTAGGCATGAATATATAATGAGTCGGAGGTAATAGGCTGGAGATTGTCTGTGCAGGATTTCGACTCTTGTTGATAGAAGAGCATCGCCAAGCGCTGAAAACCATGTTGTGACCAATATGGGCCCAGGATTGCACAAAGCCTCCATTCATGGAGGTCCCAGGGACTTCTTGCTGTCCGGTTCTAAGCCGGCTTAAGCACTTCGGTGTAGACTTGAGAAGATATGTGAGCCCCGTCCTGCACTGGTATCTAGGATCACTGCTTCTCCTGAGGCGAAACTAATTTTAATGATTTAAAGAACATGAAAATTGGAACTTGGAATGTTATGACATTAAAAAATGACTATCGTATCGACATTTTGACTGACAAATTCAGACGATTCGAACTGGATTTATTAGTAGTTTCAGAAACTCACATCCCAGGGTAGGAAGCATGGAATAAGGTGATATAGAATTCGTTTACTCAGGCAGGAAGGATGGGTTACATAGACAGGGAGTAGGGCTCATGATGAATAAGGAAGCTGCTTGTTTAGGCTGTTTAGGCTAAAGTCTTGTTTAGGCTGGGAAGGTATTAATAATAGAATACTAATTGCTCATTTTATGACTAGAAAGTTCAAGGTATCAGTTATAGTAGTATACGCCCCTGTAGAACCGACTGATGGAGATACTAGTGACTCAGATGAATTCTACTTACAGTTACAGGAGCAAATAGACAAGGTCCCAGGTAGAAATATGATGTTATTGCTGGGAGATTTTAACGCCCAGGTTGGTAGAAATAAGAATAGATGGTATCCCAGCTTAGGTAAATTTGGTGTAGGAAAAGAAAACAGTAATGGACTTTTGCAATTTTGTAGGTATAACAATCTAGTTATAACCAATACGGTGTTTGGTCATAAAATGGCTCATAAGCTAACATGGTATTCACGTGATGGTAAGACAGCAAACCTTATTGATTATGTTATAGTAAATCGAAGACTGGCAGGATCAATACAAGATACTAGGGTATATAGTAGTGCTGTTATTGATGTTAAAAGTAAAGATCACCATCTAGTAGTGTCAAGGGTTAATTTGAAGCTGAAATATCGGAAGGGTAACTACCTCCCGGGAAGTTATGATGTTGGTAGACTCCAGGATGAGAATTTGAGAGAAAATTTCCAGGAACAGTTGAATACTAAACTTCAGAGTTTAAAATTTGATGATGTGGAAGATGGTCGGAATAATTTTAGAAAAATAATTTGTGCAGTTGCTGAAGGTGTATTAGGGAAGAAAGCTAGAACTGCGGCTAAGAATATTAGTGAAAAAGCTTTAAGTTTAATAGAAAGGAGAAAGGGCTTGTACAAGAATTATCTGAGTGATAGATCACATGAAAACAAAAGAAATGTAAAAAAAGTGGAGAAAGCATTAAAATATGAAGTAAGGAGTTGTGAATTGGAGGCCATGGATAAAATTGCCAAGGATCTGGAAGATGCAGCTAGACATCATAATAGTAAAATATTTTACTGGCTTGTTAATAAATTGAGAGAGAGTAGTCAATCCGAACTTGTCCCAGTTAAAGATAGGAACGGGGTGGCAATTAGCGATAAGGACAAGAAGCTAAAGCGAGATGGGCAGAACATATTGAGAATTTGCTAAACCAATATAGAGTTGCAGAAAAAGATACCGAGGAATACGAAAAAAGTTTGTGATACCATGGATGTGAAGGAAGATTTTTTTTGTGAAGAGGAATTCGTGATAATTAAAAGGATTAAAAAATAATAAGACTCCAGGTGCTGATAGGGTGGGAAATGAGTTTCTCAAATATGGTGGCTCTGAGGTTAAAAATAAGCTAGTGAAGATTATGAATATGATTTTTGAAAAAGGAAGTACCTTACGATTTTAGGAAAACTTTAATTAAGTCACTTTATAAGAAAGGTGGTAAAAGGGAGAGTTGTAATTGTCGAGGCATTAGTCTGGTTTCTGTAGGTAGCAAATTACTTAGCAATATGATACTTTTTAGACTGAGTGATGCCGTAGACAAAGTTTTATGAGAAGAACAGTGCGGTTTTAGAAAAGATAGAGGATGCGTCGACCAAATTTTCAGTCTCAGGTTAATAATTTGGAAGTGCCTGAGTTGTCAAACACCTTTGGTCCTCAGTTTTTTAGATTATGAGCAAGTGTTCGATTCTGTTGATAGAAGAGCATTAGTAAAGGTTTTATCCTTGTATGGTATACCAGACAAATACATTAAAGTGATTACTATATACGAGAATAACACTACTGCGGTTAAGTTAGGAAATGAGGTTAGTAGCTGGTTTTGTATTAAATCAGGAGTTAAGCAGGATTGTGTCCTATCCACATCTATCTGGATCATTTGGTGGATTAATTCCTAAGGAGCACAGGAAAGGCACTGGGAGACTACGAAATCAAATGGGGAAGAAAAAGTCTCCTGGACTTGGATTATGCTGAGGATTTAAGTATCATAGATGAAAATGTGAGCAAAATGAATGAAGTTTATAGAGGTTTGGCAAGTTCAAGGAGCAAGAATAGGTTTGAAAATTAATGTTAAGAAGACTGAGTCACTAAGGCTAGGAATAAGTGAAGATGAAAAGGTGACGTTGGGTAATGAAAAGATCGATCAAGGTGGCAGCTTCACTTACCTTGGTAGTATTAGTAGTAATAGTAGTAAAGATGGTGGGAGTAGTGAAGATGTTAAAAGTAGAATAACCAAGTTTCAGGGTGTGTTTTTTTTTACACAGTTAAAAAAAACTTTGGAAGAATAGGAAGATACGCCTGCAATCCTGCAAGAAGTAAGCCTGCAAGATTAGAATATTAGAATCTACAGTGATGACAGTGGTCAAATATGGCCCTGAAGCACGGGCGCTCAGAAAAGCGGATGAAGATTTGCTAGATATTTTCCAGGGAAATTCCTTAAGGATTGTTCTGGGTACCCGGCTGACTGACCTTATTTCAAACAATAGGCTGTACGAAAAGTATGGTTCAATACCACTCTTCTAGAGGGTAGGGAAGCGAGAAGGAAGGATTGCCGAAGATGCTTCGGCCACCTCTAGGGCACAGGTTGTCCGTCGGATGGGAAGACGCATGACAGATTTAAAGGAAATGTGAACTTCCTGGGAGGGTGTAAATAGGGAGGCTTTGAATAGATTGGGATGAAGGTGGAGCATGTGTAGCAGTGTTGGCGGCTTGGTGCTGCGGTGAGTTGTTTGTAGTAGTAGTGGTATTTCTTTTAATATCGCTGGGAAATCCGACAACCCCTTCATAGCAATGTTTCTTCCCCCATGAAAACTTCCTCCATGGAAAGATCCTACCACGTAACCCCTCGCCCCTCCTCCCCCCCCCCAACTACCTGAAAAATCCCCCCTGAAAACTTCTGTATACTTCCCAATAATCAATACTATATGTAAACATTGGGCAAAGTTCATAACTTGCAGACCTTCCCCCGGAGACTGTGGGGGATTAAGTCATATTCAAAGACATTGTTTCTGTATTTTTCGGAATCGCTGAACAAAATGGCTATCTCAAAATTTTTATCGGGTGACTTTGGGAAAAAAACAGCGTGGGAGGGGGCCTAGTTGCCCTCCATTTCTTGGTCACTTAAAAGGGCACTAGAACTTTTAATTTCCATTCGAATGAGCCCTCCCGCGATATTCTAGGACCTCTGGGTCGATACGATCACCCCTGGGAAAACAACACGCATCCGTGATCCTTCTTCTGGCCAAAAATACAAAATTCCACATTTTTGCAGACAGGAGATTGAAACTTCTATAGTAGGGTTCTCTGATCATGAACTATGCAAATTTAATTTTGCTAATAACTGAAACACTATTATGTTGTGCTAGCAGCTACTATAATGCTAATAGCATAAAATTGAAATATTTTGGGGTATATATTATTTCAAAACTTCTCTTTTAAGAGTTTGGTTGTTATTAGCAGGTATCTTTCTTTACTTTTAAGTCGGTAGCACGAACAGTTATATAAAAGCTAAAACGGCAAAGGACTTCTTTAAATTCCTTTCTTCATACCCCAGGAAGACAATTAGGGTTTTATTTCATTAGGGTTTCACTTCATGTTGGGGTCACTTCGATTTTCCGCTCTTTCTTTTAAAATATTAAAAAAAAATTTTTAATTTAAGGATTCTATTTACTAAAATAAAAGAATATTTTACTGGAATTTCTCTAGTATAAAAGAAATAAACTATTTTGTTCTAGAAGTATCGTGAACAATTATTTGAAATTGATATTACATTACTCTTGTTTTAAAGCTTTTATTCTTTAAGTCCTGTTGAAAAAAAAAAATCAAAATCTAGTGTAAGGAAAAATTAAGGGGCAACACCCCTCTCAAAGGATAATTTTCTCTTCATTTTGAGTGTCAATATCACTCTTTACTTTCGTTTGAATATGGTTTTTGCTTTCAGTTCGTATTTCAGAGAGATTGTTTCTAGAATAAGGTTTCTTTTATGTACCCTGCTCTCTGATTAGGATGACTACTTTAAACTTTCAGTCTTGCATCTTGTTCTATCATGATAGAACCACAGACCAAAAAAGTAAGGAAAAAGTATAGCCACCTGGTGATTGCAAGTGTTTTATTTAAGAATTTTATTTACTAGGATAAAAGAATGCAAGAATATTTTACTAGTATTTTTGGAGAATGAAATAAATAAAAATTTTTCTTCTAGAGGCAAGGGGAAAAATTATTTGAAGTTTTTATTACGTCAATTGTTTTAAGGCTTTTATTCTTAAGGTCTAGTAGAAAAAAGTTAAAATCAAGGGTAAGGCAAAAGTATGAGGCAACATCCCCCTCACAGGGTAATTTTCTCTTCATTTTGAGTGTCAATGTCACTCTTTACTTTCGTTAGAATATGTTTTTTTCTTTTAGTTCGTATTTCTGGGAGATTTCTTCCAGAATAAGGTTTCTTTTATGTATAATCCCCTCTCATTGGAATAAATACTTTAACTTTCAGTCTTACATCTTGTTCTATCATTATAAAACCACAGACCAAAAAAGCAAGGAAAAAGTATAGCCACCTGGTAATTGCAAGTGTTTTATTTAAGAATTTTATTTACTAGAATGAAAGAATGCAAGAATATTTTACTAGTATTTTTTTAGAATGAAATAAATAAAGTCTTATATTCCAGAGGCAACGGGAAAAGTTATTTGAAGTTTATATTACGTCAAACGTTTTAAGGCTTTTATTCTTAAAGTCTATTTGAAAAAAAGTTAAAATCAGGGGTAAGGCAAAAGTATGAGGCAATATCCCCCTCACAGGGTAATTTTCTCTTCATTTTCTCTTCACTCTTTACTTTCGTTTGAATATGTTTTTTGCTTTCAGTTCGTATTTCTGGGATATTGCTTCCAGAATAAGGCTTCTTTTATGTATAATCCCCTCTCAATGGAATAAATACTTTAACTTTCAGTCTCACATCTTGTTTTATCATGATAGAACGATAGACCAAATAATTATCCTTTAGTAGATTAGTTATCCTTTAATTGTTTTCAGTTGTGAAAAAGGGCGTTAAAAAATGAGATTCTGATTCAAATGAAACTTCCCTGAATTTCTAAGACTGAAAAAGCAAAACAAAAACAAAACACATGAGAAGAAAAACATGAAATGTTACCCTGTCAAGGTTAGAAGCTACAATATATGAGTGGTTCTAGTACAGTCAGAATTTGGTTGTGGAATCGTTATGATTAAGATTTCGATTTTGAAGTGGGGTTTCCCCCTTTTTTATGAATTATGCAAATTTAATTGTGCTAATAACTGAAACACTATTATGTTATACTAGCAGCTACTATAATGTTAATAGCATAAAATGAAATATTTTGGGATATATATTATTTCAAAACTTCTGCTTTTAGAGTTTGGTTGCTATTAGCACGTGTCACTCTTTACTTTTAAGTCTCTAGCACGAACAGTTCGATAAAAGCAAAAACGGCTAAGGACTTCTTTAAATTCCTTTCTTCAAACTCCAGGAAAACAATTAGGGTTTTATTTCATTAGGGTTTCACTTCATGTTGGGTTCTCTTCGATTTTCCGCTCTTTCTTTTAAAATTAGCCAATATCATTTAAAAAATTTTAAAATATATATTTAAAATAGAAAATTTTAATAAAAAACAGCAATTTAAAAAAACAGCTATTATAAAGCCATACTTGGAGAAGGGGGTAAGACGTTTTAAATTTTGTCACCCAAGTCATGGTACACTTCGATACATGCCTCGAAAAAAAACAGATATAGAGAGAAAGAGAAAAAAAGGGGGGGGGGGGAGGTAGAGTTTAATTTTTAGAATAATTCATCTAAGGAACTCCAAAAAATTATTGTGAAAATACTACCTCAGAAAAAATCGTCAATCCTTTATCTTTCTTGGGTTTTTCTACAATTAAACCCTGGCTTGATGCCCGCAACTACTTGATTTTAATTGATAACCTACTTGATAGCCAAAACATTAAAACTCTCCAGACGTGTTTGCATTTTTTGCGAATTAGAAGGATTTCTAAGAAAGTATATAAATATCATTTTTTTAGGTATGTCTTGGCCTACAAGAATTCTGGAGACCCTGATCTATCTGGTTCGAGCATTTATACTGTCACCTGTTTATGTTCTGTACGCTCTGCTCCGACCTATAGGTGGTTTCCGAAAGAAGAAGAAGAAGAATGTAATTGGGAGGAGGTTTCCAGTGTTACCATTCACACTTGATGATATCTTAGAAAACCGAGACTTCATTCTACGATCCTTAAAGAGAGGTTAATTCCACCTCTTGTAAACTAGTCCTTCTATTTTATTTATTGTTATATTTATTTAATTTTAAATGAAAACGATTATTTTTTCTACTTGATAATTGATTTATACTTTCATAAGAAAATAACAATCTTATCCATCCAAGTTTTTAGGTTTTCAAGGGAGGAGGATAATTAAACTATGCAGAAAAAGAGGGTGGATTTTTGCCAAAACCCTTGTTTTTAGGGAAAAGTGTCAAGGATCCTCAGAGGTGGTCATGTTATTTCTTTTTAGGATAATGAAATCTCTCTTCTCTTCACGCTTAAATAGATTACATAACCAGTGGTTTATAGGATATATTTGGTATATATATATAAATATATATATATATATATATATATATATATATATATATATATATATATATATATATATATATATATATATATATATATATATATATATATATATATATATATATATATATATATATATATATATATATATATATATATAACCACCTATGTGGAAAAGGGTGTTAGAAAACTTGTGAAAAACACAAGTCTAATTGTGCTTTATAGAACTCTGAAAATTCTAATAATTCTGTTCATAATTTTCTCCCGTTAGTCTAAGAGAAAATCAAGTCTTTTTGTCAAAAGGGTCCATCACAAATATGAGCCAAAGCTGAGGTTGGACCATATTTTGGATTATGTTTCTTAGTTAATCGGGTCAAAGTTGAGTTGCTTTCACTGTTTAGTTTATCTACACTTTATGTTCTGGTATCAAAAAGTTCGTGGTAACGAACTGTAAGTAAGGAGCGACCCGGCTCAATGGTAACCGAAACTCTAGAAAACGGTATTTTGATACAAATAGATACATCAAAAGAATCAAATTTTAATTTTGATTTCAAATATATAAGTTTCATCAAGTTTAATTATACCAATCAAAAGTTATGCACCTGAGAAAATTTGGCTGATTTTCGAATAAAGCGGGAAAGACCCCCTAAAAGTTATAGAACCTCAATGAAAATCACGCCATCATATTCAGCGTATCAGAGAACCCTACTGTAGAGGTTTCAAGCTCCTATCTAAAAAGATGTGGAATTTTTCATTTTCTGCCAGAAGAATGATCACGGATGCGTGTTTTTTTTTTTTTTTCCCAGGGTTGGTAGCACCGACCCAGTGGTCCTATAAAATCGTGGGAAGGTTCATTTGAATGGAAATTAAAAGTTCTAGTGCCCTTTTTAAGTGACCAAAAAATGGAGGGTAACTAGGCCCCCTCCCACGCTCATTTTTTCCCCAAAGTCACCCGATCAAAATTTTGAGATAGCCATTTTGTTCAGCCTGTTCGAAAATACTGTATGTATGTCTTTTAGGATGACTTAATACCCCGAGGCTCCCGGGGCGAGGGCTGAAAGTTATGAACTTTACCCAATGTTGACATATAGTATTGGTTATTGGGAAGTATACAGACGTTTTCAGGGGAGATTTTTTCTGGTAGTGGGGGGGGGGGTCGGAGGTTATATGGGAGGATCCATCCACGAAGGAAGTTTTCATGGGGGAAGGGACATTGCTATGAAGGGGACGCCGGACTTCCCAGCATTATTTAAAAAAAGATCAGAAATTAAATATAAAAAAAAAACAAGTTTTTCAGCTGCAACAGCAGCAACATCAAAACTTTAAACGAACAGAAAATATGACATATATGATGGGGTTCACCCCCTAGTCAATACCTTGCTCTTTAAGCCAAAGATTTTTTAGTACTTTCATAAGAGCTATTTATTCTAATTAACGGCCTTTTTGATTAAGCGGTCATTTTTAAAGAATTGGAACAAAATTCGAACTTTTGCTTAAAGAGCAAGGTATTTACTAGGGGGCAAACCCCCTAATATACGTATTAAATATAGAAGTTCGTTACGTAAGTCAATTCGTAAGTTACGTATATTTATTACTAATAAAAACGTTCGTAAATAAAATTAAATAAGTGTCGAGAAAGCCATTTAACCAAATAAAAGTAAATTAATATGCAAGTTTTTTTTTAATTATTCATGTACGGTGAGCCAAGATCAAAACCAGTATTTATTCAAAAACGTTCAAAAATTAAATAAAAAAGACAAGTTTTTTTAACTGAAAGTAAGGAATGACGTTAAAACAGAAACAACAGAAATTACAACGAACAGAAATTATTCCTTATATCAAAGGGGCTGTCTCCTTTTTAACGCCTCGCTCTTTACGCTAAAGTTTGACTTTCTCACAACTCTATTTTTTATACAATTAAAAACTTTAGCGTAAAGAGCGAGGCGTTAAAGAGGGGACAGCACCTTTCATATAAGGAATAATTTCTGTTCGTTTTAAGTTTTAACGTCGTTCCTTACTTTCAGTTAAAAAAAACTTGTTTTTTTTTATTTATTACTATAAGAAGACGCAGATAGAATCAAATCCCTTTTCAATACTTTTTTCCTCTTGTTCTACTTTTTGTTGCTTTATGAAGTTAGTTCTGAGCCAAAAAAAAGTAAGCAAGGAGCTGTACCCTTTATTGATTTCATTAGATTTTTAGAGCCTTTTAAAAATGATACAAATTATACTTATAATTAAGTTATAAAACACATCAAAGTTGAGAGCTGTACAAAGCTGGTTTTTACGCAAGTGGTTAAGGAACCGAAAGTTTGGCCATCATTTGGCCATCAGTGGTTCATCGCTGGACGTAAGGACGCGCTTATTATGAATTATACGCTGCCTATGATGACATCCTGAATTGCCTAATGCTCTTTTACCTACCTCTTTTCATCCGAAAAATCAGAAAGAAAAATTAACAGAATTTAAAAGTGGAAGGTAGAATTTTTGTTTCAAGTAAAATTTCTTCTTCTCCTTCCTACGAACCGATATACATGGCGAGCCCAAGATGACAATATTTATCTTTAAGAAACAGATTTCCCGGGATGACGGTTGAAGCCCGGAGGTCGATATCGATAACCAAAAAAGAGAGAAAAAAAAACAAAATAAAACGGCGGTGAATTAGTGACGCCGCCGCCGATAGAATCAGCGGCGGCGTCAGCACGCTGATGCTGTGCGCGTTACATATATATATATATATATATATATATATATATATATATATATATATATATATATATATATATATATATATATATATATATATATATATATATTATATTATATTATATATATATATATATATATATATATATATATATATATATATATATATATATATATATATATATATATATATATATATGTATATATATATGTATATATATATATATATATATATATATATATATATATATATATATATATATATATATATATATATATATATATATATATATATATATATATATATATATATATATATAGCCCAAGATGACAATATTTATCTTTAAGAAACAGATTTGCCGGGATGACGGTTGAAGTCCGGAGGTCGATATCGATAACCAAAAAGAGAGAAAAAAACAAAATAAAAACGGCGGTGTATTAGCGACGCAGCCGCCGATAGAATCAGCGGCGGCGTCAGCACGCTGTATGCGCGCTATATATATATATATATATATATATATATATATATATATATATATATATATATATATATATATATATATATATATATATATATATATATATATATAAATATATAAATATATATATATATATATATATATATATATATATATATATATATATATATATATATATATATATATATATATATATATATATATATATATATATATATATATATATATATATATATATATATATATATATATATATATATATATATATATATATATATATATATATATATATATATATATATATATATATATATATATAATCTGTATATCGAAATATATCTAAATAAATTTAAATATATAATCTATATATATGAATATAATCTACATATTACACTTAGTACTGATTGTATGTCAGATTTAGACAAAGGTATGTGGTTTATTCGCACAATTCTAACTGTTTTGCTTTTTAAAGTTTTCCTGGGCCAGGAGAGTCAACCGATCTAGTGAGAGAACGAATTCTAGTTCTTGAAATAACATTCAATACGAGCCTTTTTGAATTATCAATCGATAGTAATATGACCTTTTTTGGGACCATATCCTAGTTTGGGGCCCCAAACTGAAAGGAAATACCCCTTTCTTATGGGACAACATTTTTGGCTACGAAAAATGGACACTAGAACTTTTAATTTCCGCACAAATCAGCCCTTATCCGATTTTTTATTACCTTGCCCGTATATTACCTTGCTCTTTAAGCGAAAGTTCAAATTTTGAATAAATAGCTCTTATGAAAGTACTAAAAAATCTCAGGCTTAAAGAGTGAGGTATTGACTAGGGGATGAACCCAATCATATATGTAATATTTTCTGTTCGTTTAAAGTTTTGATGTTGCTGCTTTTGCAGTTGAAAAATTTGTTTTTTTATATTTAATTTCTGATCTTTTTTAAATAATGCTGGGAAGACCGGCGTCCCCTTCATAGCAATGTCCCTTCCCCCATGAAAACTTCTTTCATGGAAAGATCCTCCCACATTACCCCCGACCCCCCCTCACTACCAGGAAAAATCTCCCCTGAAAACGTCTGTACTTTATACTTCCCAATAACCAATACTATATAATAACCAATACAAGTCAGAAAAGATTATTATCTGTGGGGACTTCAACTGTCAGCTTCTGGATGATGATCGTTTTTTCACCATATTAAGGGGGTGTCTGCCAGACGCTATGGCCCCAGTTCCAAAATCCCAGTCCTTCACGTTTGTCCACAGCGCATCCCTAGCTACATCAGATATCGATCACTTTTTCGTAAATTTCCTACTTCCGACCGGGATTAAAGCCATTGTTGACTCGGAACACAATTGTAGCGATCACCTTGGGATTAGCTTAATGGTACCATTCTCCACCTACAAGCGGTGCTCCGGGCGATCATGGTTTATCAAGAGTGAATGGCAAATGATAGATCAGTCCTTGTACAAAGATATTCTTGACTCAACTCTTGCTAAAATTAAGGTACCGTTCCACTTCTTACTCATGGCCAAAATGAAGACAGACTAGCCCTGAACATCTTTTGCTCCGAAATTGTTCATTCGATGAAGCTTGCGGAATCTGCCGCTGTTCCAGTGGCAAAAGTGTACCCCAACACTCGTAAAAAGGGATGGGATAACCGAAATGTCAAGTTTGCCAAGAAGAGATCCAAGTTCTGGTACGAATTGTGGAAGGACTGCGACAAACCCCGCTCTGGAGTAGTTTTTCAGTGCTTTCGACATGCCAAAAAAGAAATCAAACGTACTCTCGAGAATATGCAAGTCCAGCAAGTGGAGAAGTTGTCTTGTGATTGCAGGAGTGACCCCAGCATCTTATGGAAGCGATTCCAATCTAACAGGGCCGACGCTGATGTGCAAAGTCCCATTCCCGATGAAAGTTGGGTAAACCATTACAAGGACGTGTTTGCGCCACCACCAAACGAGCTGGACTCCGTATATAAATCTGAGTTAGATAGGCAATTAATCAGCGCAAAACTCCGCCGCACTGATGTCATTGTTTCCAAATGGCATATTGAGCTAATTGTGAGAAAATT
The DNA here is from genome assembly GCF_049724085.1 of Artemia sp. Qi Xiang Cuo. NCBI lineage: Eukaryota > Metazoa > Arthropoda > Branchiopoda > Anostraca > Artemiidae > Artemia > Artemia sp. Qi Xiang Cuo. Next base: position 80,996,740 of record NC_142797.1, on the reverse strand, counting down.
GAAAAAGAACAAGTCTCCAGGGCTCGATGGGATCACTCCGAGGCACTTACAGCACGGCACAGAACGTCTACATAAGTATTTAGCCTTACTATTCCAAATGAGCATCAAGCAGGGACTCACACCTGCCAACTTTCATGGTTGCCGCACATCCAATATTCTGAAAAAGAATCAAGATCCCTGGCTTTGTAAAAGCTACAGACCAATCACAGTTTCATCGGTTATCAGTGAAGTATTTGAGAAGGTACTGTTGCCCCATATTACGTCACACGCTCTAATGGGAGACAAACAACTTGGATTTAGAAATGGGTTGGGCTGTGGACACGCCCATCGGCTACTAAGAAGAATAATGTGGTCTACATCTTTAGTTAAAAAACCACTCTTTGCCTGCAGTGTCGACATTTCCGCTGCGTTCGATTCTGTCGTCCAATCGCTGGCACTGTGGTGCCTCTTGGATTCAGGAGTCGACCCACGCATTGTCCTTGTTCTCCATGACTGGTACTCCCACACGCATATTCGTCTAGCTTTGGGATGGGAAACAATCACCGGTCACCGCAAGCAAAAGCTTTCTGAACCCATTCGGCTCTTCAAAGGAGTTAGGCAAGGATCTGCTCTAAGCCCTATCATCTTTAATTCTGCGATTTACTCTGTAACTAGATTCGTTCGTGGGACCTTCTTTTTGGAGGGCTTGGATCCAAGTTTCATTTCTTTTGCAGATGACTTGTTGCTCTTTAGCAGAACGCTGAGGGGTCTAAAAGAGAGTCTTCGTCTCTTAGTGACCCTATACTGAAGAATAGGACTACGAGTCAACATAGAGAAAAACCGAATTTATCGTTTTTAGCGACACCAACTCGACCAATTCCAATCTTGTCCTTGACAGTATCAGAATCCAGCAGTCCCAGTCCCTAAATTACCTTGGTATCAAGTATGGCCAGACGCCTAGGTCAACTAGAGGCTTGTTGGCTGGATCAGTCTGTAAATCTATCCACTCAGCATATGGAAAAGCTGTCAAATGCAAGTGGTCATTTAATCGATTTATTAAGTCAAAACTATTCAACGCTGTCGTCTCTCTTGCCATCTGGTATATATCACCCTTGTGGGAAATGTTGTCCCTCACCGAGTGTCGAAAAATACGAACCACGTACTACAGATTTGCAAAATTTTTGCTGGAACTTCCACTAAGATTTTCTAACACGGAGATCTCATCCATATATGGAATCCTTGATCCATCAACCAAGGTGATTGATCTAGAATGGAGAGCCTCAAAACGATCCCTCAGTAAACTCTACGACTCACCGCTGACTCAACTGTTTCTGTGAATGAAGTACCTGTATTTAATTTTTAGTGTTGAACATATTTTTCTTCTTTTTTTGTTTCATTTTGTACTCCGCTTTTTTTTCTCCATTTCTCCATTGTAAGCGGGCATAAATAAATATATATATATATATATATATATATATATATATATATATATATATATATATATATATATATATATATATATATATATATATATATATATATATATATATATATATATATATATATATAATATATATATATATATATATATATATATATGTTTACATTGGGTAAACTTCATAACTTTCAGCCCTCCTCCCGGGAACTTCGGGGGCTTAAGTCATCCTAAAAGACATACTTATAATATTTTCGATCATGCTGAACAAAATGGCTATCTCAAAATTTTGATCAGGTGACTTTGGAAAAAAAATGAGCGTGGGAGGGGGCCTAGTTGCCCTCCATTTTTTTGGTCACTTAAAAGGACACTAGAACTTTTAATTTCCATTCGAATGAGCCCTACCACGATATTCTAGGACCACTGGGTCAATACGATCACCCCTGGGAAAAAGAAAAAACAAATAAACACGCACCATCAACCAAGGTGATTGATCTAGAATGGAGAGCCTCAAAACGATCCCTCAGTAAACTCTACGACTCACCGCTGACTCAACTGTTTCTGTGAATGAATTACCTGTATTTAATTTTTAGTGTTGAACATGTTTTTCTTCATTTTTTGTTTCATTTTGTACTCCGCTTTTTTTTTCTCCATTTCTCCATTGTAAGCGGGCATAAATAAATATATATATATATATATATATATATATATATATATATATATATATATATATATATATATATATATATATATATATATATATATATATGTTTACATTGGGTAAAGTTCATAACTTTCAGCCCTCCTCCTGGGAACTTCGGGGGATTAAGTCATCCTAAAAGACATACTTATAATATTTTCGAACATGCTGAACAAAATGGCTATCTAAAAATTTTGATTGGGTGACTTTGGAAAAAAATGAGCGTAGGAGGTGGCCTAGTTGTCCACTATTTTTTTGGTAACTTAAAAAGGGCACTAGATCTTTTAAATGACAATCCAATGAGCCCTCCCACGATATTCTATAACCACTGGGTCAATACGATCACCCCTGGGAAAAAAAAACAAATAAACACGCACCCGTGATCTTTTTTCCAAAAATTCAAAATTCCACATTTTTGTAGATAGGAGCTTGAAACCTCTACAGTAGGATTGTCTGGTCCGCGGAATATGATGGTGTGATTTTCATTGAGGTTTTATAATTTTTAGGGGGTCTTTCCCCCTTTTTTTCGAAAATCAGCCAAATTTTCTCAGGTACGTAACTTTTGGTGGGTAGGATTAAACTTGATAAAACTTATATATTTAAAATCAGCATTAAAATCCAATTCTTTTGATGTATCTATTTGTATCAAAATTTTGTTTTTTAGAGTTTCGGTTACCATTGAGCCGGGTCCCAATAACCAATACTATATGACATTGGGTAAAGTTCATAGCTTTCAGCCCTCCCCCTGGGGGCTTCGAGGGATTAAGTCATCCTAAAAGACATAGTTATAATATTTTCGACCATGCTGAACAAAATGTCCATCTCAAAATTTTGATCGGGTGACTTTGGGAAAAATATGAGCGTGGGAGGGGGCCTAGTTGCCCTCAATTTTTTTTTTCACTCAAAAGGGCACTAGAACTTTTAATTTCCGTTCCAATGAGCCCTCCCACGATATTCTAGGACCACTGGGTCGATACGATCACCCCTGGGAAAAAAAAAATAAATAAACACGCATCCGTGATCTTTCTTCTGGCAAAAAATGCAAAATTCCACATTTTTGTAGATAGGAGCTTGAAACCTCTACAGTATGGTTCTCTGATACGCTGAATATGATTGTGTGATTTTCATTAAGGTTCTATAACTTTTAGGGGGTCTTTCCCCCTCTTTTCGAAAATCAGCCAAATATTTTCAGGCACGTAACTTTTGATAGGTAAGATTAAACTTGATGAAACTTATATATTTGAAATCAGAATTAAAATCTGATTCTTTTGATGTATCTATTGGTATCAAAATTCCGTTTTTAGAGTTTCGGTTACCATTGAGCCGGGTCGCTCTTTACTTACAGTTAGTTACCACGAACTGTTTGATTATCAATCGATGGTAATATGACCTTTTTTGGGACCATATCCTAGTTTAGGGCTCCAAACTGAAAGGAAATACCCCTTTCTTATGGGACAACATTTTTGGCTTCGAAAAATGGGCACTTGAAGTTTTAATTTTCGCAGAAATCAGCCCTTATCCGTTTTTTTATGAACATTGTTTTGACACTATCAATGCTGGAAAATATATATAAGAAAATCACGCATCCGCGATTTATCTTCTGAAAAATTTGATATTTTTTGTAAATAGGAGTTTGAAACCTCCGCATTTACTTTTGTCAAGATCACTTGAATCTTCGGGATGTTTCCACCCTTTTCAAAAAATTTGGTAAATTTTCTCAGTCTCGTTGCTTTTGAGTAACCTCTTTAAACTTAATGATTTTTATATATCTGGAATCAGCATAAAAATTTGCTCTATACTTACAGTTCATTAGCAGTAATGCACAGTTCAATAGATGAACTTTGTGACTGATGTCTTGACTGAAAAAAAGAGCATCAAAATTGGGCAGAAATCTTGAAAGCAAAATTAATGCAAAAAAATTTTCGACTAGGTTTAGAATTTTTATTCAAATTTGCGTTTAGCTTCACTCTCGACTGAATTAATAATTTTGTCTATCTTCAATTAATTTCCTTAAGTTAAGTAATAAACAGATTGTAGTTGATCACCTAACTTTTAAATAGATATTTTTGACTTCAGGTAACATTTAAAATTTGCAGAATAACAAACTTAATAATGCATTTGTTTATATTCAAGACATATAGTTTAGTGGGTTTGATTAATAGATTCTCTAGAAGAGTCATTAAAAAATCCAAATGCCTGAAAGGCCAGTATTCTGATGGCAGTTCCTTTCATCCTATTAAATAAAAAAAAAAGTTTTTTTTAACTGAAAGTAAGGATCGACACTAAACTTAAAACGAACAGAAATTATTCCGTATATGAAAGGGGCTGTTTTAAAAAATAAAGTTGTGTGACAGATTCAAACTTTAGTGTAAAAAGCGAGGTATTGAGGAGGGGACAGCCCCTTTCATATACGGAATAATTTCTGTTCGTTTTAAGTCTTAATGTCGCTCCTTACTTTCAGTTACTTGTTTTTTTTATTTAATTTCTGAACGCTTTTGAATTAATGCAGCTATATTTTGGCTCACCGTACATGAATAATTAAAACGAAATTTGAATATTAATTTTACTTCTTTGGCTAAATGGCTTTCTCGAATTTTGTTCTGACATAACTTACGAATTAACTTACGTAACGAACTTCTATATTCGTATTTTTTATTACGTATATTGGGGAGTTTGCCCCTAGTCGATACCTTACTCTTTACGCTAAAGTTCGAATTTTGTTCGAATCACAAACCCATGAATCACAAAGGCCGGTTAATTAGAATAGATAGCTTTTTTGTAACTACTAAAAAAAACTTTCAACGAAAAGGGCGAGGTATTGACTAGGTGGCGAACCACCTCATATAGGCCTACGTAATAATTTCTATTTGTTTTAAGTTTTAATGTTGCTCCTTATTTTCAGTTGAAAAAACTAGTTCTTTTTAAATTAAATAAAAAAAACAAGTTTTTTTAACTAAAAGTAAGGAACGACGTTAAAACTTAAAACGAACAGAAATTATTCCGTATATGAAAGGGGCTGTCCTCCTCAACGCCTCGCTCTTTACGCTAAAGTATTTCATTGTTTAAAAAAATAGAGCTGTGGGAAAGTCACACTTTAGCGTAAATAGCGAGGCGTTAAGGAGCGGACAGCCCCTTTCATATACGGAATAATTTCTGCTGGTTTCAAGTTTTAACGTCGGTCCTTACTTTCAGTTAAAAAAAAACTTGTTTTTTTTTATTTAACTTTTGAACGTTTTTGAATTAATGCAGGTTTTGATTTTGGCTCACCGTACACGAATAAATAAAAACAAAATTTGAATATTAATTTTACTTTTATTTGGTTAAATGGCTTTCTCGAAACCTGTTTAATTTTATTTACGAACGTTTTTATTAGTAATAAGTATGCGTAACCTACGAATTAACTTACATAACGAACCTCTATATTCTTATATTTTTAATACATATATTAAAGGGTTTGCCCCCTAGTCAATACCTTGCTGTTTAAGCTAAAGTTCAAAATTTGTTCAAATTCTTTAAAAATAACCCCTTAATCACAAATACCGTTAATTAGAATAAATAGCTCTTATGAAAGTACTAAATAATCTTTGGCTTAAAGAGCGAGGTATTGACTAGGGGATGAACCATATCATATACGTAATGTTTTCTGTCGTTTTAAGTTTTGATGTTGCTCCCTACTTTCAGTTAAAAAACTTGTTTTTTTTTATATATAATTTCTGATCTTAATTTAAATAATGCTGATTAATCCGGCGCCCCCTTCATAGCAATGTCCCTTCTCCCATGAAAACTTCCTTCATTGTAAGATCCTTTCATATAACCCCCGACCCACCCTCCCCCCCCACTACCATAAAAAATCCCCTCTGAAAACGTCTGTATACTTCCCAATAACCAATACTATATGTTAACATTGGGTAAAGTTCATAACTTTCAGCCCTCCCCCCGGGGAATTCGGGGGATTAAGTCATCCTAAAAGACATAGTTATCATATTTTCGACCATGCTGAACAAAATGAATATCTCAAAATTTTGATCGGGCGACTTTAGGAAAAAAATGAGCGTGGGAGGGGGCCTAGTTGCCGTCCATTTTTTCGGTCACTTAAAAAGGGCACTAGAACTTTTAATTTCCGTTCGAATGAGCCCTCCTACGATATTCTAGGACCACTAGGTCGATACGATCACCCCTGGGAAAAAAAAAAAAAAAAATAAACACGCATCCGTGATCTTTCTTCTGGCAAAAAATGCAAAATTCCACATTTTTCTAGATAGGAGCTTGAAACCTCACTTAAAAAGGGCACTAGAACTTTTAATTTCCGTTCAAATGATCCCTCTTACGATATTCTAGGACTACTGGATCGATACGATCACCCCTGTAAAAAAAATAAAAAAAAGCAAACACGCATCCGTTGTCTTTCTTCTGACAAAAAAAAAAAAAAAAAATTCTACATTTTTGTAGATAGGAGCTTGAAAACTCCGCAGTAGGGTTTTCTGATACGCTGAATCCGATGGTGTGATTTTCATTAAATTTCTATGACTTTTTAGGGGTGTTTCCCTCTTTTTTCGAAAATAAGGCAACTTTCCTCAGGCGCTTTTTATGGGTAAAACTAAACTTAATGAATCTTATATATTTGAAATCAGCATAAAAATCTGATTGTATTGATGCATCTATTGGTATTAAAATTACGGCTTTTAGAGTTTTGGTTACTATTGAGCTGGGTCGCTCCTTACTTACAGTCCATTACCACGAAGTGTTCGATTATTTCTCTTATTGGATTAGCAGAAAATTTTAATTATTTAAAACAAAATTAAAAAAGAATGTGCAATAGTCCCATGAAATGTAAGGATTAAAGGCACTAATAATAATAAAATAGGGCCGTTGAATCCTGATATTTATGTCAGCAATGATTCTCTCTTCTAAATT